>NC_140995.1:112957160-113172536 GCF_052327205.1 Somniosus microcephalus | reverse complement strand
CTCTCCTCCCCCTCTCCTCCCCCTCCCCTCCCCCTCTCCTCCCCCTCCCTCCCCCTCTCCTCTCCCTCCCTTTCCTCTCCTCTCCCTCCCTCCCCCTCTCCTCTCCCTCCCCCTCTCTCTGCTTCCCCCTCTCTCTGCTTCCCCCTCTCCCTCCCTCCCCACTCTCTCTCCCTCCCCTGTCCCTGCTTTACTCTCCCTCCCTCCCCTCTCCCTCCCTCCCTCCCCCTCTGCTCTCCCTCCCTCCCTCCCCCTCTCCCTCCTCCCTCTCCTCTCCCCCCCTCCTCTACCCCCCTCTCCTCTCCCCCCTCCTCTCCCCCTCTCCCCTCCTCTCCCCCCTCTCCTCTCCCCCCTCCTCAGCCCCCTCTCCTCTCCCCCCTCTCCTCTCCCTCCCCCTCTCCTCTTTCTTCCCCCTCTCCTCTACCCCCTCTGCTCTCCCCCCTCTCCTCTCCCTCCCCCCTCCTCTCCCTCTCGCCCCTCCCTCCCCGTCTCCTCTCCCTCCCCCCTCTCCCTCCTCCATCTCTCCTCCCTGATTTCCTCTCTCTCCCTCCGTCCCCCTCTCTCTCTCCCTCCCTCCCCCTCTCCCTCTCCCTCCCTCCCCCTCTCTCTCTCCCTCCGTCCCCCTGTCTCTCTCCCTCCCTCCCCCTCTCTCTCTCCCTCCCTCCCCCTCTCTCTCTCCCTCCCTCCCCCTCTCTCTCTCCCTTTCCTCAGAGCCCGGACGCGGTGACCCGAAGCCCCCGTGTGCGGATCAGCGCCTCAGGGCCGGCCCGTGCGCAGCCTAGCGCGTGAGGCCCGGCCTGACTCACCTTAGTTCAGGTCCCGCTCCGGGCCGCCGCCGACGTTCAAGCGCTCGCTGTCTCCCGCCCCGCCAGCCTTTATCAAGATGGCGGCGATGGCTACGTTCGGCTCTCTCCCCGCCCCGCCAGCCTTTACCAAGATGGCGGCGATCACGGGCCGCTGGTTTGGAATCAGGCCCAGCGAGGAGAGGCCGAGGCTTTGAGGCCTGAGGCCTGCAGGCAGCTCATCCACCACCGAGGGGGGGAAAGCCCGAGTCCTCTTTGCAAATTGATTTTTTTTTTCTTTTAAAACCAACTTTTTTTTTGCTGGAAATCTATATTTCATATCATTTAATCTCCATTACCATTTTTTTAGCTTGAGGCCCGGCAGGTGTTTAATGGCCGCCGCTGAGCTCCCGCTCCCGCACTAACGGCAGTTTGAATGATTTGGCTCCGCCCACCCCATAGGATTGGTCAACCATCACGTCACTCAATGCTAATGAGCGGTAGGATTGGTCAACGTTCACATCACTCAACGCTAATGAGCGGTAGGATTGGTCAACCGCTAATGAGCGGATTTTGTCCTTTTTTTGAACGTTTTTTGTAAAGTGTCCGAACAATTTTTGTCTGACCAAAAAGTAAATACACCTATTAGACTCCCCTAATGATAAGCTTTCTTTTGATATAACATGTGCTCTATAACTTTTGAGCGTATAGCGGACAGACAGACAAACAGACAGACAGACAAACAGACAAACCACTCTTTTATATATATAGGCCTAGAAATTGGGTTCTGGTCTTGCCAGGGCTGTAGCGCCAGAAAGTTTGCACCAGCGGTAATGCGGCAGCGCCCGACGAAAATTCGGGTGCGCCGGGCCCAGACGGCGGCGGGCGCTAAAACCCTCCTTTAGCGCCTCAAAACGGGCGTGAACTTGGGTTTCCCGGCGCTAATCCCCCGCTGCGGCACCTGATGCGGTGCGGCAGGCGGGGGAACTGCAGGCCTCCTCCTCCTGTTAAGGAGGAGCTGCCTGCAGCCGACAACTGTCCGGCGGATTGACCCGACATCTGAGCCCGGCACCTCGGGGAAGTGCCGGGCTCGCATGAGACACTGATCAGGGCCGCGGGGGGGGAATGCAGGAGTCCGGGAAGGGAGGTGCGGGCAGGCGGCCACCGGGAACGCGGCCGGCCGCCGCTCCACCTTTATGCGCCGGCGCACACTGGGGGAAGACTCTGTTGCCAGAGTCTTAGTTGCGCCTGCCACGGGCGAGGCGGGCGCAACTGAATTTCGGCTTGGGGCCGGGTTACCACGGCAACCGGGACGCTGCGCACACCGATGACGTCATCGGTGCCGGCGCAGCGCTACCGGTGCAACGCCGATTTAGGGCCCCAGGGAATTTCTCAACTGGCCATAACTCCGGCGCTAGGCCCTCTAGCACCTCAAATGCGGCGCTAAGCCTACCGAATTTCTAGGCCATAGATTTTTAAAAATGTGATTTAAAAAAAAAAAATTATTGTTGGAAGATGACCAGCAATGTATCTACTATTTCTCAGGCCACTTCCTTAAGTACCCTAGGATGTAGATTATCAGGCCCTGGGGATTTATCGGCCTTCAATCCCATCAATTTCCCTAACACCATTTCCCTACAAATACTGATTTCATTCAGTTCCTGCCTCTCATTAGAACCTATGTTCCCTGACATCTCTGGGAGGTTATTTGTGTCCTCCTTTGTGAAAACAGAACCAAAATATGTATTTAATTGGTCTACCATTTCTTTGTTCCCCATTATAAATTCTCCCGATTCTGACTGCAAGGGACTTACGCTTGACTTCACCAATCGTTTTCTCTTCACATATCTATAGAAGCTTTTACAGTCAGTTTTTATGTTCCCTGAAAGCTTACTCTCATACTCTATTTCCCCCCTCTTAATGAATCCCTTTGTCCTCCCTTGCTGAATCCTAAACTGCTCCCAATCCTCAGGTTTGCTGCTTTTTCTGGCCAATTTGGATCTTATGCTATCCCTAATTTACCTTGTTAGCCATGGTTGAGTCACCTTTTCTGTTTTATTTTTATGCCAAGCAGGGATGAACAAATTCTGTAGTTCATCCATGCGATCTTTAAATGTTTGCCATTGCCTATCCACCGTCAACCCTTTAAGTAACATTCCCCAATCCATCCTAGCCAACTCGCGCCTCATACCATCGTAGTTTCTTTTATTTAAATTCATGACCCTAGTCTCTGAGGCAACTACTTCACTCTCCATCTTAATGAAGAATTCTATCATATTATGATCGCTCCTCCCCAAGGGGCCTCACACAACATTGTTAATTAATCTTTTCTCATTACATAATACCCAGTCTAAGATGGCCTGATCTCTAGTTGGTTCCTCGACATATTGGTCCAGGAAACCATCCCGTATACACTCTAGGAATTCCTCCTCCACAGTATTGTTACTAATTTGGTTAGCCCAATCTATATGTAGATTAAAGTCACCCATGATAACTGCTGTGCCCTTATTGCACGCGTCTCTAATTTCCCATTTAATGCCATCCCCAACCTCAGCATTACTGATTGGGGGTCTGTATACAACTCCCACTAACGTTTTCTGCCCCTTGGTATTTCTCAGCTCCAACCATACAGATTCCACATTATCAGAGCTAATATCCTTCCTTACTATTATGTTAATCTCTTTAACCAGCAATGCTATCCCACCTCCTTTTCATTTTTGCCTGTCTTTCCTGAATATTGAATACCCCTGGATGTTGAATTCCCAGTCTTGGTCACCCTGGAGCCATGTCTCCGTATTCCCAATTATATCATATCCGTTTACATCTATTTGTGTAGCTAAGTCATCCACCTTATTACGAATGCTCCTCGCATTAAGACACAAAGTCTTCAAGCTTGTTTTTTTAACACCCTTAGACCTTTTAGAATTATTAATTACTGTGGCCATGTTTGATTTACACCCTTGATTTCTCTGACTGCCACTTTTGCTTTTCTCCTTCCTGTCTTTTGCTTCTACCCTTGCTTCCCTTTCCTCTGTCTCCTTGCACAGGTTCCGAACCCCCTGCCATTTTAATTTAAACCCTCCCCAACAGCACTAGCAAACACTCCCCAGGACATCAGTCCCGGTCCCACCCAGGTGCAAACCGCCCAGTTTGTACTGGTCCCACCTCCCCCAGAACCAGTTCCAATGTCCCAGGAATTTTAATCTCTTCCCCTTGCACCATTCCTCTAGCCATGTATTCATCTGAAATATCCTTCTATTTCTACTCTGACTGGCACGTGGCACTGGTAGCAATCCTGAGATTACTACCTTTGAGGTCCTATTTTTTAATTTACCTCCTAACTCCCTATATTCAGCTTTTAGGACCACATCACAGTTTTTACCTATATCGTTGGTACCTATATGCACCAAGACAACTGGCTGTTCACCCTCCCCCTCCAGAATGCCCTGCAGCCGCTCCGAGACAGCCTTGACCCTTGCACCAGGGAGTCATCATACCATCCTGGAGTCTCGTTTGCGGCCACAGAAATGCCTATCTATTCCCTTTTCAATAGAATCCCCTATCACTATAGCTCTCCCGTTCTTTTTCCTCCCGTCCTATGCAGCAGAACCACCCATGGTGCCAGAGAAGTTGGCTGCTGCTGCCTTCCCCCGATAAGCCATCTCCCCCAACAATATCCAAAGCGGTATATCTGTTTGAGAGGGGGATGGCCACAGGGGACCCCTGCAGTACCTGCCTGCACCTACTACTCTGCCTGGCGTTCACCCATTCCCTTCCTGCCTGTGCAGCCTTTACCTGTGGTGTGACCAACTGATTAAACGTGATATCCCATGACGTCCTCAGCATCGCAACTGCGCCAGTATGTATCCATTCGCAGCTCCAGGGCCGCAATGCAGTCTGCCAGTAGCTGCAGCAGGATACATTTCCTGCACACATGGTTGTCCGGGACACAGACAGTCTGGATAACCAGGGCCTGGATTTTACGGGACCTATGATGCCGTCATAAATAGTCCGCACATACCGTGTTTCCACATTCGATGCACATGCGCAAAAACCCGGGACTTGTGATCTGTCAAGTTTCTCCTCGACAGATCATACCCATCTGCTACAAATTCACTTTTGCATGTGCAGAATATAAGAACATAAGAAACTGGAGCAGGAGTAATCCAATCGTCCCCTCTAGCCTGCTCCGCCATTCAATAAGATCATGGCTCATCCAATCTTGGCCTCAACGCCACTTTCCCGTTCTCTCCCCATACCCCATTCAAGCCCTTTTAGTTCAAATGTCTGTCAATCTATACCTTGAATATATTCAATGACCCCACCTCCACAGCTCTCCAGGGTAGAGAATTCCAAAGATTCACAACCCTCTGAAAGAAGAAATTTCTCCTCATCTCTGTCTTAAATGGGTGACCCCTTATTCTGAAACTATGCCCCCTGTTCTAGATACCCCCTCTAGGGGAAACATCCTCTCAGCGTCCACCCTGTCAATCCCCCTCAGAATCTTAAACTATGTGTAAGGGGTGGTGTGTGTGGTCAGCTTTTCCTCTGACTCCTGAGCGGTTCGAATCACTCCCACTCCCTTGGTTCTAGACCTGGAGTTATTTGGGGGTTGTAATGAAATTGCAGCAGACAACTGAAATTGACACAAGAACTTTGGTTTTTATTTGAGAAGGAAAAATACAATACAATAATCTTATCACTCTAAAAGGGATATACGAGGGAGAATAACAATAGACAGAATACTTCACCCCTCCCAATCCCACTACACTGACTAAGTTGGACTCCAGAGGGCCAGGAAAAATGCTCACCAAACACAGGAATAGTTTGTAGAGTGGAAAAAAAACTTGCAGATCTTCAGTTTCTTCCGAGTTGGTTTCTTGTTGGTCATGGTGGCCCAATATTACCTAGTTGTTGGTAATATTGTTGGTTGTTTGTTTCTTGGGGCCCTTGGTTGCCGCGATTCCTTTCCGTTCTCCTTCTGTTGTCCTTCCGTCGATTGATTGTCCCGAGGCTGGTGTGTCTTTCGAATGAGCTGTGCCTCTGTCGTTGTCCCGAAAAGATTGTCTGTCCGAATGAACTGTTTCTTCAATTCACTGACTAGTCCGACTGACTGTGTGTAAAAGCAGGCCTCAATTATACCATTTGAGGCCTTGCTTATCTGCCCACCAAATCTTCTCTGGCCCATTGTTAATTTTGGCGGGCTTGTTAACTTTAATAGTTTTAAATTCTTTAATGAGTTCTGGGCTGGTCCCATCTACTTTTAATTGACTTAAGTTGGTGTAAACTAGTTTCGGGATGGTTCTTCGAAACTTAAATTAGTGTTTAATGGCTGTTTAAACTTTTGTCCGATTAGTGAGTTTTGTCTTCTCCTGCTGGTGTCAGGGTCCCTTTTGTTGATCAGTGGCATGTACTGTATTATTCATATTCTTGATGGCTCTGTATCTTTGGTGGGAACTGTCCTTCTGTAGGCCTATTGTCATTATGTATGAATGCTTGAGACAGTCCAGAACATTCCCAGACAATCTGGCCTATGCCAGTACTCAAACTGTTTGTTTTACAGGGGCCCATCCCAACTCCTTTGTCACAACCTTCCACAGGCCTGCACATGCCTTTTTAAAATAGCCAAAATCCTGGGGTTTTGACTTTAAGCCCCTTTTGGCCCAATATTCATTTAATCATTATTCAGTCCAAAAATCTCTTCTCATCTTGGTTTGGGGGAATCTGTAGAATTTTGCGAACCTTACACTCCCCCCTGTGATACCATTATAGTATCATCCTGGATGAGCAAAATTTCTGATCCCTGGGAGCCAACCTTCCCCTGTATTATCTAAACTAGAAACCCAAAAACAAAACACTCTCCCGTTCTCCTTTAGGTGTAGTGTTTAACAGATATACAAGGTACGAAAAATTCGATTACATTCACATCCAAGCACGGAGGGGGCCCAACACCCCTGCACCACTTGGAAAAAATTACACACACATATGAAAAATAACGACACACACACTCATCAAACTTTATTTTTAATAACGGTTAAGGTTTGTCTTACACCTGGTCGTAGACTTTATTTTAATTTTTGTCCCATGCTCCCTCATGTTGAGAGCGGAGCATCTGGTCCCTCCCCTTGCACTTTGTGTGCAACAAGTAGAAAACTATACCGAGCTGGCAAACCACTAAAATGTGTGAAGCCATTCGAATCCAAGAAGGAACCTCCATATTTTCAAAAATATCCCACCAGGGTGGAACTACAATATCCAAGATCTTGGCCCCTATCTCGACTGTCTTCTGCTCTAATGTGTAGAAATGCTTCTGTGATATGACCACTGCTTTTAATAGGGTGGTAAGGTGCTCGGGTAGAGGGGGAATTTCATAGGCGAAATGTGTTGAACTTGAACTTCTGCCTCGGGTTTAAAACAGAAACTGCTGTCACTCACCGGACACCAGATGTGCTGTCCATGCCGGTTGTGGGGCGCACTTGTGGTGACACAATATGTCCCACCCGCTATGAATGCTACCTGTGGGGAAACATGGCCTTGTGCCATTACCTCCATGGTACAATTCACAGGTTGTGCGCCAGCAGCTTTAAACCCGCACTGTGGTCTCGACTAGGCGTTCAAGTGCTGGGGACACAGTATTATGTGTGCACCCTAGCTCCGGCACCCAGAGAGGTCTGTACCTGTCATAGCTTGCTCCCACTTTATGACATAAGGTGGGACCTCTGCGAAACGGACGCGTGCACCCCCTTGAATGATCCCAATGTTCTCCACCCTTTATACCGGTGCGGGTCGGGCTGCCCCACCCATGACTGGCATCCTCACTACTATCCCCATGATAGTATGGTTAGAACATCCACAATCTAGTGGGACAGGGTAGGCTTTAGAGGCTAGGTGGAGCTGACACGGGCTCAGCGAATTACTAAATGGGTGGAGGGCTGCGAGGTACTTGTTGCTAATCCAGGAGGGGACTAAACCTTGTTTTAAATCCTCCAGGTTGCTGCGGTCCTCGCCCAGCAACCATGCCCCGTATAGCACGCACACCTCATTCTGTGCAGCTTGATCCGAAGCATTCCTGTCCTCCCATATGAGTGCATTTACTGTTTTGACGTGTCTCTCCAGCTCAGCTATTATCTCCTTTAAATGGACCGTCATAGCCTGGTCCTCGTGTAGCTCTAAGCCTACCACTGTGTTCTCCTCTGTTAGGATTTTTCTTAACTGGGTCTTTAAACCATTTATCTGAGTTTGTAACTCTATGGCCCAGAAATTTGGCTCTCCACGGGTGAGTACACGTTGGGCACTCACCCATAGGCCGAATGGAAGTGCGGGTTTTCTGCATGCGCTGTGCATGCGCGGGAAACCGGCACTTCCGATCCTCTGAACGAAGGAGTTCAGAGGTTGAACGTGCGTGCAGGGGAGGCTGCGCGTGCGCTTTGAACTTAGTTTTTTTTTGCAGGTTTTCACGCGAGGTTAAGCCTGCAGGATTTACACATTTAAAAAGCAGGCGTAAGGCCTGCTTTTTATAAAGTAAGTGGTCAATTAATTAAAATTAATACATTTTTTCCACAGGTTTATTATTTTTAAATACTTTAAAGCAAGGTAAGTTTATTTTTAGCCCCGTTTTTTTATAAAATTCTTTTTTTTTTAAATTTAAATTATTGTTTAAAATAGTTATTTAATGTAATTTATAGTTTATTTAAAAAGTGTGATTTAAAAAAAAAAATTATTTGAAGGTTTACTGCTACTTTGGGGCCCGTAGTATTCATAAGTTTTGACAGGTCTTCCTGTCAGACTTATGAATGGGCTTTTCCCTCCTCCGATTGGCTGCCCATGGCTCACGTGATCCCAGGGGACGCATCGCACTAACTACGCCCCTGGGACATGCAAGCACAGTGCGCCGGCAACTGGGCCAGGCCCCGGACCGGAATTCCACGGGGCCCTACAGCTCAACTGCCGGCGCGCAAGGTAAGTGCAGGTCGGGGGCTTGCACCCGCGGGAAGCCCCCGACCCGAATTTCTGGGCCTATATCATCCAGGCTATTTACTACTGAGGATCCTGTATTATAGGCAGTGAAAATGTCATTCCAGGTCCCCTTCTTTGTCTCCCCATGCCCATATTATGCTCAGGATGTAAACTGTACAGTTTTACTTTGTCTGCACTGGCAAAGTCAAATTCATAAAATTTCTTAAACATTTCCTTCAGCAGGGCTTGGTACAACTGTTCTGTCTCCTTAGGACACCATTCAGGTAAGTGTACCTCGGTCAGGTTCAGGATCACTGAGGCCACTGCATAGTGTACCCCCTGGTACAGTAACTTATCGGTTGGCATTAGGACTAACCCATTCCCTGGTCCCTTGGTGGTGGTAGGACACCGCTCTACTATGGTCCGTGATGTCGTGGTTGTGGGCAGGGGCTTTCAGGGGCGGGTTACGAGTTCGGTGGCGTTGACTGGGATGGGGGAGTGTGGGATCGCGCACGCATGCAAGCTGAAATCCCACTCCATCCCCTCCCTGGCATCTTGCCATTGCCGGTGGAAAATGATGGATATGCCTGCGGGGCAGACTTTCTCTGACCTCCACATACAAACATAAACTCCCTGATCCGGCTCCCACCACTTGTCCCGGCACACACTCACTCCCCCTCAGGTCCCTGTAATTGTCCAATGGGTATTGTTCCCCAATCGTTCCCAATCGACTGCGGGGTTTCCTATATCCTTGCTCAGCTTTCTGAGCCACCACCACCTATCCAAAGGAATCTGTCCCTTGCATGTCAAACACACACGTTTCCCCTCAGTGACGCTGACCCTTGTGGCAATGATCTGTACTCTGGGGCACGGGATGGGGACCTCCCCGTAGGTGAACCCGGTCCGGCTGGAGTATTGTGTAGAGTTAGACCCCAGCCACCCTGGCCACCTTCCCTCGTGGAAGTAAATGGCAAGCTCCTCCACACCCCATTCGCCACCCCCTGCGGTAACGATCGGTGCTCTCTCTCCCGAGCACCCATAGATGTGGGAGTTCTCCACGTATCCTCGGTCACCGATGCTCACCCCTACCAGGGCGAGCAGGAGCAGAACCTTTCCCATGCCAATTTCCTTTCTGTAGGGACACACAAACAAAATAGCCATGTCCCGAGAAGGTTCTCTGGCCTGACACAGTTATCAAAATTTTCAAAACTTAAACTCACCGTAAACTAAAATTAGATTATTTAAAATTCCAAAACCTAAGAAAAATAAAACACCCTTAAACTAAAAGCTATATACATCCGCCGCCCGTCTCCAGATGGCCAGGCTAATCCCTGTTGGGCCTCTGCCTTTTATGGAATCTGGGCAGCTTGTACGCCTGGGCGTAAGGTGACCTGTGCCACCGGACCCGGAGAGTCCTTCTTAAAAGAACTGGGGGGTTTTCCGTTTCCCAAGTGACTGGAGGAGTGTGCCCTCCTGTGCTGCAGCACACTACCCCTTTCTGTGTGGCTGCCGAGTCCCTATCCTGTCCTGTGGGTTCTGCGCAGCCTGATGCCGCAGGCTGGGGACCCTTGTCTCTCTCTCTGCCCAACGCTACCTCTCCTGTGAGTTCCTCACCTTTGGAGGCAGCAGGCTGGGTGTCTGTGTCCTTAGACTGATCCCTGACCGTGGGCATTGCTTTTTGGGTTGCGGCCCTTTTGGGGCTGAACCGTTTAAACTGGTCCACTGGTGACCATGGGAGTTTCTGCAGTGGTATGCGAGAAGTCCTTAGGGCTCCGGCTGCTGGGGGCGTGTCCCAGATAAGTGGTGGGAGGGCCCCTCCAGTAACACAAGCCAATGCCCCCTCCGGTGCGGTCTGTGAGTTTGCCACAGCTGCAGGCTGATGATCTCTATTTTTAAAATGGTTGACCCTTTCTGGCCATTCCCCTTTCTCGGTTTTAAGCAGTTTACACTGGTTAATGTGGCTAGCAGCCTGCCAGTGAACCGGTTTTAAAGTCTCGTCCGCTGCCCCGAACGGGCCTTCTATGGATTCCCCATTCTCTCTCTTTACCAGGACAGCCTTAAGGACGGAATCCTGGGCTTGGACCTCCTTTTAGTCCGGGGACAAAGCTACCCCCTGTGTGCCTCCCTTGACCCGGATTGAGGCTACTGGACCTGCTCTACAGGGATCCCAGAACTCTCCTTCCCTGGCCTCCTGCTTGGCCACCTCGTCAGTCTTTTGGTTACTCTCTCATGTGGTATGGAGGGATCCTAAATCTATGGCCAAAGGTTTGGACATTTCCCCAGCCTGCCCGTTCCCTGTGAGTCCCATTAGGCTAAATGGGACCTTGTTACACTTGGGTGAATTGGTTGGGTCTTCCGAATGGACCACCGTGCTGGAAGCTCCACTGTCCACCAAATATCTCCCCTGCACCGTCTCCACCCCCATCTTAACACAGGGCCTGCCCCCCTCATCGTATTCAAGGGGACACAAGTCGACAGGCTGTGCTGGTTCTAGTCATAGGTCTGGGTTGTATGGGGCAAATGGGGTTAAAGCACCCGTGG
Organism: Somniosus microcephalus; assembly: GCF_052327205.1. Taxonomy (NCBI): domain Eukaryota; kingdom Metazoa; phylum Chordata; class Chondrichthyes; order Squaliformes; family Somniosidae; genus Somniosus; species Somniosus microcephalus. Next base: position 113,161,260 of record NC_140995.1, on the reverse strand, counting down.
CTGCGGCTACCTTCACTGGGCCAGCCAACAAAACTCAAAGTGCAGCTACTAACGAATCAAGCGTGGGGGGAGAGGTCGGTGTTTCTGTCTTTGGGGCAGGAGCTGGGGAGTTTTTCCCTACATTATCCTTCCAAGGATTTCTACAGTCCCTTCTCCAATGCCCACTTTTCCCACACCCGAAGCAGTTACGCCTCATATCGGAAGGGTTACCCCCTTCCTGGTGCCATTCTTTCTTACTTTGGCTAGGTTTTATTTCATATATTTCTCCTTTTGGTGGGTGCTTTTCTATCCCTCTACCGTTCCGGTAAGCCAAGGTCAGTTGTCTGACCACTGTCTCCTTGGTGACCCGGGGGCCTTTCGGGTCAAACCAAAGCTCTGCCTTAGCTCTGATCCGCGGCAAGCTGTTTGCCACCAGGCTTCGGAGCCAGTGGGCCAGCTTGTCCTGGTTCAGGTGAGGCCGGTTGAGAACTCCATTACAGGCACTCCTGTACACAGGCTACAGTCGGTCTGTGAAAGCCTGTGGGGTCTCCCCTGCAAACTGTGTTGTCCTCTCCACCCGGGATGTAAAGTCTGTGGGTTGTGCAGTTAATAACGACACAGACTTCAGGAGTAACAAACAAACAGGACTTTACTATTCGAAGGTCAGGGCGAATCTGCCCTATAAATCATGCCACAGCACTTATATACCGGTGTGGTCACCGTCGGTATTACCGTATACAGAAGCCAAACAAGTAGTGCCACACCTAAAATAGTTCTCTTAAAGGTGAACGGTTACATACAATAGTCTCTTAAAGGTAGACGGTTACATACACTACACGGGAGAAAGGACTACCATCGTTCATCCCCATCGCCTCCAGAACTTGCTCCCGGATGGCAGCGCACCTGCCCTGTCCCTTCTTGCTCTCAGCAGAGAGGGACTGGTACAGCTTGCCATCCAAAGAGAACAGAAGCATTTTGGCCATTTCTGAGTCATCGCACTCGTTGATGCCTGCTGCTTGTTCCACTTCCATGAAGTGGACTGAGGGGTCTCCCTTGTGGGTGAGTTTGTTCAGGTGGCTTACCGTAGCCCTAAGCTGTTGGGTACCATGGGGAATCACGAATTGGCTTTCAAGGGGCCCCTGGCTTCCACCACCGCTGGGCGGGCCAAACTTTTGCTGCCGAGCCGGGCACATCGGCCCCGGCACCGACCTTTCCTGCATTGGTTTGCTCCCTGCTGCCTGCTGCCAAACCGAGTCAAAACCTGGTGCCACAGGTGGTGGTGGTGTGCACTCCTCCCTGCCCTCCCTACAGATTGCTTGTCCCTCCTGCTGCCCAACCGGGTTGTTCCCCGGCGCCACAGGTGACGTCTGAACAGTTTCTCCTTCTACTTCCAGGTCCACCCGGGCCGCACCCAGGCGCACTAGGCATACCATGCCTTTTGCCCTGGACAGAGCAAGTTTTAAACTGTCAAACTGCTTTTGACAGGGGCCGTGATCTCCGGCTTCAAAGTCCCTAGTGCTTGCTACCTTATAAGCTGCCTGCATGTCTCTTAACCTTTCCTCCTGTTCTTTTAACTGTCTGGTTAGGTGAGCGTTCTCCTCTCTTAACACTAACTCATTGCTTTTCATTTGAGACACCGAAAATACTCATGTCTGTTCCTGTGTTTCTCCGCTAGCTGTAACTTCTCCTGACTTTGGGCCTGTAATTCCTGCAGTAATTCCTCCTCTGCTATAGCTGTTGCTTGAGACAGTTTGGCTGCCTCCTGCAGCTCTTCTGTTAACATCTTAATGTGTTGATCTAAAAGCTGGATCTGTCGCAGGGCGCAGACCAACCAGATAGCCTTTTCCACCGACTTCTTATGATCCTTGCTCTCAGTCCATTTGGCTGCAGCGTCCATGGGACACTCAGCACGCAACAGACTGGTCACCCATTTCTTGGTGATATTCACTTTCTCAAACACATAAGAGGAAATCCTCTCTTCCATCTTCGTTCTCTCGTCAAACACAGGGTCTATTGCATTACATCCCTTTTGCCAAAGTCCTGCCGCGCTCGCCATTTTCTGTAAGGGGTGGTGTGTGTGGTCAGCTTTGCCTCTGACTCCTGAGCAGTTCGAATCGCTCCCACTCCCTTGGTTCTAGACCTGGACTTATTTGGGGGTTGTAATGAAATTGCAGCAGACAACTGAACTTGATACAAGAACTTTGGTTTTTATTTGAGAAGGAAAAATACAATACAATAATCTTATCACTCTAAAAGGGGGAACACTTCGGAATATACGAGGGAGAATAACAATAGACAGAATACTTCACCCCTCCCAATCCCACTTGTAAGGTTCTCAAAATTCTCACATTCCCCCAAGGTTATTAATAAAAGGGACCCTGTATGGACAATTTTAAAAGGGATACCCAAAAAGATGGCGTCCGCACCCCGTGACCAAAAGCCTGTAAGATTTTAAAAGCTTGGACTCTGTAGCACAAACAGGCAGCTTTGGGAAATTGAGACTTAAAATGCATTTCTGTGAAAAGGACTTTGTGTTTGAAAAGCCAGACAGCTAGGCAAACACTGAATATGCATTGCGTCAGATCGAAACAGATCAAGCCCAGTTAGGCCTAAACATAAGGCCATTAGTTTGTCCGCATAAATAATCAGAAACAGCTCAAGGGAGCCACCAAGGCTGGACAGGCCGATTAAAATGCATTAATGACAATACAACCCGGACATCAGGCCATCAGGTGCGATAAACGGTCATCTAAAGCCAGTTAACTTAGATTGGTATAATTATATTAAACGAGCCCGCCTAAATTGGAAAATAGACTGACCTGATTTGGTGCGCAGATAAGGGCCTTTGGAAGGAGTATAATTATAGGCCCATCGGTAACCAACGCTCTCTTCCTCCTGCGCTTGCTACCTGGCCACTGCCCGTGTCTTCCCCAAATCCATCAGGGACGCCCGGTATCGCACCAGGCAAACACGGGCAGACCAGGCCAGACGAGACGAGATGAGACAAGATGAGACGAGATGAGACGAGATGAGATGAGATGAGACGAGACGAATTGGAAGAAGATTGAAGAACGCTTCAACTAATGGGGCCTTCAATCCAGCTAAACCTGTGACTATCTTCATGCAAAATTCAACTGCTGCCACCTGAAGAAGAAGAACCATCATCCCTGCGAGGTAAAGTACCCAAGCAAAGACTTTAATCTCGGGGTACTTTACCTGGACGACGCCCTTGCAGCGCCATGAGACCACGTGACGACGGCAGGCCCCAGAGAGCACAAAGAGCGAACCCCAAACCCCACAACCATTTTAACTCTGCAGATCTTGACTTGGTGAGCATGAATTCCTGGCCCCTCTTAGCTTAATCTAGTTAGGTATAGGAGTGGGATAAGGATAAGGGGATTGTTAATGTAGTTGTGTTCCCTCGATGTGCCGTGTGTTCCCCATTCCCATTTAAGTGTATTCTTTTGATAAGCCTGTGACTACATAGTGATTTCTCAGGATTTGTAATTTTTCTCATCGTTTTAATAAAGTTCACGGTTTTCTTGTACCAAACCAATTGTCTACCCATTTTTTTCCTGTATCGCCGCCTGCACCTAAGTCCGGTGTCGAGAACCCAGGGGTGTGGGAGCGATTTGAACAGCTCACAGGCAGTCAGGGGCATAACTGACTGGCCACACGCCACCCCCTACAGAAAATGGCGATCGCGGCAGGACACCGGCAGCAGGGTTGCGATACAGTAGACAATGGTTCGGATGAGCAAACCATGATGGAGGAAAGGATTTCTAATTATGTGTTTAGCAAGGTGAATATCACAAAGAAGTGGATCACCACTCTGTTAAGGGCTGGGCGTCCGGTAGGTGCAGCAGCTAAGTGGACAGAGGGAAAGGAACACAAGAAGTCCTTAGAGAAGGCAGTCTGGCTGATGTGTTTCAAAAAGCAGGTCCAGCTTTTGGACAGGCCCGTTGCAGCACAGGCAGCCGAGTTAAAGGAGTCAGCCCTGGAGATCCAGGATAAGGCTCTAGCAGGGGAGAAGTTATTGGTAGCATTGCAGGCCCTGAATCAGGAGAGAGTGTATTTAATGGGAGAACACAAGGCCCAGTTGGAATACCTACAGTGCCAAGTCACCGAAGCCAAGGGAAATGAGGTAAGGTTGCGGGAAAAGAACGCCCGCTTGGCAAGGCAAGTTAGGGAACAAGAAGAGAAAGTACAGGCGGTAAAGGCCGCTTACAAGCTAGCGAGCGAACGGGGGTTTGAGGAGGCAGACCACGGCCCCTGCAAAGAGCGGATAGAAAATCTGAGCCTGGCCCTCAGGAAGGCAAAAGGCATGGTGTACCTCATAAGCCCAAAGGCAGGTCAGGCGGATTTTATGGGGAACGAGGGGAGGACAGTTCCAACATCACCGGTAGTGCCCAGGGACAAACCGGTTGAGGGACAGGAGGTCTCACGACCACCACCCGTAGCGCCAGGTTTCAGCGAGGTCTGGCAGCAAGGGGGGGTGCAGCCAGAGGTGGGAGCGGAGGTGGAGCAACCCTCGCCAGAGAGGTCGGAGCCGGGACTGATGTGCCCAGCACGGCATCGGAGGTTCGGCCCACCCATCAATGGCGACGATGAGGGACCCCTCCAAAACCAGTTCGTATTACCCTATAGCACCCAACAGCTTAGGGCTATGGTGAACCATATCCCAAAGCTCTCCAAAAAGGGAGACCCCTCGATCCACTTCAGGGAAATACAGCAGGCAGCCAGCGTCAACGACTGCGATGGTGCTGAGCAGGCCAAGATGCTGCTATTCTCCCTGGAGAGTAGTCTCCTCCAATCCCTCTCTGACGAGTGTAAGAGGGGGCAGAGCGGGTATGAGGCGCTCAGGGATGAAGTTCTGGAGGCCATGGGGATGAATGAGGGAAGTCCTTTCTCCCGTGAGGAGAAGATGGTCCAGCTATCAGGGGAATCCCCACAGGCTTTCGCGGACCGGTTATGGCCAGGGCCTGTCCGGGGACGCCGAGCCGGGTGTTCCTGAACAGGGATCCCCTGGCCCATTGGCTCCGTTGCCTGGTGGCGAACAGCTTGCCACAGGTCCGGGCCAAGGTAGAAGTCTGGTTCGACCCCAAGAACCCCCAGACCACCGAATTTACGGTGATCAGACAGTTGACTCTAGCCTATAAAAATGGTAGGGGAACCGATGCACACCCACCTAAGGGGAAGGTGCATGAGGTAAAACCCGGACCGGGTAGGAAAGAGTGGCACCAGGAAGGGAATAACCCCCCCAACACAAAGACGAATTGTTACGGGTGCGGGAAGGATGGTCACTGGCGGAAGGAGTGCAAAAACCCTTGGAAAGATAACAAGGGAAGAATTCCACAGCCCCAGCCCAAAAGGTGGAGGCAGGAATCCCTCCTGCAGCGGTCGAGTCACTTTTGGACACCATGAGGTCCTTATTGACTGGCCAGGGGAGAGTAGCAGCCGCTACCGGTGCTCTGACCCCGTCAGCCCCATCCAGCCCACAGCCCTGACTAGAGCCAGCGCAGCCTGTTTACCTGTGTTCCCTGAGGTATGATGAATGGAAAAGACCCCTCTTGGAGATAGAGGTAGAAAAGGTGACGGGGACCTATCTGTTGGACACGGGGGCATCATGCACCGTGGTCTACTCAGCTAACCCCACCACCTCACCTCTCTCTAACGGGGTCCCATACAGTCTGTCGGGGTTCACAGGCAAAGAACAGGCCGGCTCGTTTTCCATCCCGCTCGCCATTCGTTTAGGACCGCTCCGCTCTAAGTGGACCTGTGTCCTGATGAAGTGGGAAGTGGAGGGTGGAAGAGGGGTCCTGGGAGCCGACTTTACTGTAAGCCACGGGATCCTAGTAGATTTGAGGAATCATTGCTTATGGGGGGCAAGTAAAGGAAAGGACAGCGAGATCATAGTAATCCCGGGAAAGGAAGGGAAGGGGACCCTATGCACCATGAAGCCCAAAGAGGGTTATAACCTCGAGCTTATGGTCAGTAACACCCCACAGGAGTTCCAGGCATTTGTGCAGGCCCACCTGGCCACATTTGCCACACACAAACACGACTGCGGGAGGGTCAATGGCTTTGAGGTCAGCGTAGACGGGGACCCCACGGCCCGACCACAGAAACAGTATAACTTCCCCAGGGAAGCAGAGCCAGACATGGAAGTAGCCATGTCCTCGTTAGTACAGCAGGGAGTTCAGAGACCGATAGCCACCCACGTGAATTCTCCATTGTGGCCGGTTAGAAAGCCGGACAATTCCTGGAGGGCCACGGTGGACTATCGGGTGCTCAATAGTAACATCCCAGCCTGTGCACCCACGGTAGCAGCAGTTGCCGACCTGATAGGAAGTATTCCAGCATCCGTGACCACTTTCACGGCGCTGGACATTTCCAACAGATTTTGGTCCATCCCTTTAAGGAGGGAGGATCAGTACAAGTTTGCATTTACGTTTAAAGGGCAACAGTACACATGGAACTGCTTGCCTCAGGGTTCCCACAACAGCCCCAGCATTTTCCATCAGTGCATGGCAAACAGTTTAAAGGAGTTCAGTCAGCCCAGACAGTTGGTACAATACGTGGATGACCTGCTTCTCTTCACCGATTCGAGAGAGGAGCATGGCCCACTATTGGCCGAACTGCTGGAGCTGCTCGGGCAAAAGGGTTTTAAGGTAAACCCCAAGAATGCGCAGATCGGCCATGAGGAGGTGAAATTCCTGGGCCTGACCGTACGCGCTGGGGAAAGGGCCATAGATAAGGCTAGGAGAGAAGCGGTACAAGAGTTACCAGTCCCCAACACAGTCACGGGTGTGAGGTCGTTTCATAAGAACATAAGAAATAGGAGCAGGAGTAGGCCATACGGCCCCTCGGGCCTGCTCTAGGGCTAACCGGGTACTGTAGAGACTTTATTGAGGACTATGCAGCCACAGCGGCCCCTCTGCGCCGACTCCTGCACAAGGGAGTGGAGTGGCTTTGGGATGAGGGCTGCCAGGCAGCATTTGTCAGGCTCAAGAAGGACTTGCAGACCGCACTAGCTCTAGGGGCCATTGATGGGGGGACAGAGTTTTTCCTGGAGGTAGCAGCCAGCGGGGACAGCCTGAGTGCTGTGCTGCTCCAAGAGCGGCACGGCCGGCTGAGGCCGGTGGTCTACTCCTCCAGGATACTCACGGATGTGGAAAGGAGCTACTCCAACTGTGAGCAGCAGCTCTTGGCCACACATTGGGCTGTGAGAAGATCGCTGATCTTCACAGGCACCTCTCCCATCACCCTCCTCACCCATCACATACCCACCCAGATGCTTCTGGATGGGAGGATCAAGGATGGAACAATGAGCAGTACCCGCATTGCCCGCTGGACCTTGCTCCTCTCACAGATGGATCTTAAGGTGAAGGGTCTCTGTGAGCCAAAGCTCACAGCCAACCTGGTATATCCTGGAACACCGGTGTTCCATAGAAGGGGTTTGGGAAATGAACATAGGTTTACGGGCCGGGATACATCCCACAGGCCGCGAGATCTATGTAGACGGTTCCAGCACAGTATCTGCTGGCAAGCGTCTCACAGGGTGTGAGGTTTATGACCCAGTGGCAAACGTTGCCCTGGCGATTAAGCTCCCCAGCACCATGAGCGCCCAGCAGGCTGAACTGTCTGCGGTAGTGTACGTCGTTACACACCCCAAAATCTTCCCCACCCGCGACAAGATTTGCTCGGACAGCATGTTCACGTGCAATTCGTGTACAGAGTACCTGGCCATCTGGTCCCGCCGCGGATACACCTCCGCCGATGGGAGACCCCTCACAGTAAAACCCTTGCTGGAGAAGATCCTAGCCGCAGTGGGGAAGGAAGGGGAGGTTTTCATCCACAAGGTGAAAGCCCAATCTCCACAGAACCCCGCAGTCAAGGCAACCAGCAGGCTGACTTGCTCGCCAAGGAGGGTGCCCGCACAGGCACTTTCTGGGACCCATTTGGGTCCAGACCCATGGCGGCGGTCAGAGGTAGGGATGGGACCCAAGGGAGTGTAGGGGTAGCTTTAGCCCCGGACCTTAAGACGATCCAAGCCCAAGACCCCGTCCTCAAAGCAGTCCTCAGTGCAGTGACTGAGGGAAAGAGGGCATGCTGTTCCGGGGGGAACAGTGGGTTGTGCCGCCGCAACACCAAAGGGAATTCCTTCAACTGGCCCATGAGGGTCCAGGAGCGGGACACCCCGGGCCTGAGACCACCTGGCAGTGGGTGGAACAGGCGGGATGGTGGCCGGGACTCAGGGAAGATGTCCGTGAGTTCTGTGCAGGCTGTCTTGTGTGTGCTGCTAATAACCCTGACCCCCACAAAAGATAGGTACCTATGGGACAAATCAGGAGGGTAGAGGGACCATGGCAGTCGATACAAGTTGACTACATTGGGCCCCTGCCCACCGCCCAGGGAGGCTATAAGTACTGCCTAGTCCTGGTGGATGTGTTCACCAAATGGATAGCGGCCCTCCCCTGCAGAACAGCCACAGCTCTGGGTACTGCCAGGATCCTGGTCCGGGAAGTGTTCTCGCGGTGGGGACTACCACAGTATGTGGAGTCCGTCCAAGGGAGTCATTTTACCGGACAGGTGATGCAGAACACCCTTATGCTGCTAGGCATCGAGGGGAACTGGCACGTGGCCCACAACCCGCAGTCATCAGGGATTGTGGAAAGAATGAATAGGACCCTAAAAGAAAGGTTGAGGAAGGAGACGGTGGACTCGCCCCGCAAATGGGCCGAGGTCCTACCGTTGGTTCCGATGGGGATCCGGGCCAGCCAGTCTAAAAGCACGGGGTACTCCCCGTACGAGCTAATGACCAGCAGGATTATGCGGACCCCCACCCATGTACTAGCCCCAGTGCTCATGGAGGGTCAGATCAGAGAGGTAAACCAGGACAGGTTCACCCAAAACCTTTTTGAGCACCTTAAACAGGTCCACGAGCAGGCGGCTGGGAACATGGGAAAGCAGCATCGGAGTAACCGATTGCTGCTTGAACCCTGAAGGCACCACGAGTGGGAGGTAGGAGATCAGGTCATGGTGAGGAACTATGCCCGAGTAGGGAGTTTGGAAACATTATACATGGGGCCCTACAGCATTGTAGATAAAGCCAGCCCCATGGTATATGCCGTTAAGATGCCTCGGCGCACAAAATGGTTTCACATTAATCAGTGCAAACTGTTTAAACCTGCAGAGTGGAAAAACTTGCAGATCTTCGGTTTTTTCCGAGTTGGTTGCTTGTTGGTCTTGATGGCCCAATATTACCTAGTTGTTGGTAATATTGTTGGTTGTTTGTTTCTTGGGGCCCTTGGTTGCCGCGATTCCTTTCCGTTCTCCTTCTGTTGTCCTTCCGTCGATTGATTGTCCCGAGGCTGATGTGTCTTTCGAATGAGCTGTGCCTCTGTCGTTGTTCCGAAAAGACCGTCCGTCTGAATGAACTGTTCCTTCAATTCACTGACTGTCCGACTGACTGTGTGTAAAAGCAGGCCTCAATTATACCATTTGAGGCCTTGCTTATCTGCCCACCAAATCTTCTCTGGCCCATTGTTAATTTTGGCGGGCTTGTTAACTTTAATAGTTTTAAATTCTTTAACGAGTTCTGGGCTGGTCCCATCTACTTTTAATTGATGTAATTGGTGTAAACTAGTTTCGGGATGGTTCGTTGAAACTTAAATTAGTGTTTAATGGCTGTTTAAACTTTTGTCCGATTAGTGAGTTTTGTCTTCTCCTGCTGGGGTCAGGGTCCCTTTTGTTGATCAGTGGCATGTACTGTATTATTCATATTCTTGATGGCTCTGTATCTTTTGGCAGGAACTGTCCTTCTGTAGGCCTATTGTCATTATGTATGAATGCCTGAGACAGTCTAGAACATTCCCAGACAATCTGGCCTATGCCAATACTCAAACTGTTTGTTTTAAAGGGGCCCATCCCAGCTCCTTTGTCGCAGCCTTCCACAGGCCTGGACATGCCTTTTTAAAATAGCCAAAATCCTGGGATTTTGACTTTAAGCCCTTTTTGGCCCAATATTCTTTTAAACAGTCCAAAAGTCTCTTCTCTTCTTGGTTTGGGGGAATCTGTAGAATTTTGCGAACCTTACAATTTCAATAAGATCACTTCTCATTCTTCTAAACTCCAATGAGTATAGGCCCAACCTGCTCAACCTTTCTTCATACATCAACCCCTTCATCCCAGGAATCAACCTAGTGAACCTTCTCTGCACTGCCTCCAATGCAAGTATATCCTTCCTTAAATATGGAGACCAAAACTGTACGCAGTACTCTAGGTGCGGTCTCACCAGCGCCCTGTAAAGTTGCATCAAAACTTCCCTACTTTTATACTCCATACCCTTGCAATAAAGGCCAACATTCCATTAGCCTTCCTAATTACTTGCCGTACCTGCACGCTAACATTTTGTGTTTCATGTACTAGGACCCCCAGATCCTTTTGTGCTGCAGCATTTTGTAGTCTCACTCCATTTAAATAATAATTTGCTTTTTCATTCTTCCTTCCAAAGTGGATAACCTCACATTTTCCCACATTATACTCCATCTGTCAAATTGTTGCCCACTCACTTAACCTATCTATATCCCTTTGCAGACTCTTTGGGGGCTAAATTCGGTTGTATTGTGCCTCCCGTTAGCGCTCTAAGATGGCACTAATGGGGCACAAATCAACTAGTGCCTGGGCGCAGCACCACTAACGCCTCCTGCGAAATTCAGCGTGAGGTTAGCAGTCGCGCTAATTGTTAGCGCTGTGCGGCTGCGCCGCTGGCGAAGACATCATCGTCGTGCGCAGCGTCCTGCTCGCGCCCCGGCTGTATTATTGGGTGGCGCCCCCCGACTTACCGCCGGACACTATGTCCACCGGGGTCAGGGGGGTCTATCTGAGATTGGGGCAGCGCTAGTTAAAGGGGATGTGTCGGGCGGCCATTTTTGTTGCTGGCCGCCTGCCAGCACTTGCCCCCGTTGCTGTCCCCGGCCCCCGTGGAGCCACCCCCCCCCACCGCGAGGTGACGGCTGCTCTCCGTGAGCTCGGCACTCTTCGAGTACCGGGCTCATTTGTCGGCACTCCTGATCCCTGGTGACCCAGCTGGGCACCGGGACATGCTGCGCCAGGCCCCTCCCCTTTAATAAGGGGAGGAAGGCCTGCAGTACTGCGGCACTGCGGCACATAGCACAGAGATATTGGCTCACAGCACCCCAAGAGAGACGTGGGGCGCTTCCAGTAGCACCCCGCCTCCCTCTCGGGGGCGCTATCTGGGAAAATCGGCCGTGGGGGGCACTAACTTCTTTGTGTCCTCCTCGCAACTTGCTAACCCACCTATCTTTGTATCATCTGCAAGTATGGCTACAGTGCACTCGGTCCCTTCATCCAAGTCATTAACATAGATTGTAAATAGTTGAGACCCCAGCACTGATCCCTGTGGCACCACACTAGTTACTGATTGCCAACCGGAAAATGACCCATTTATCCCAACTTTCTGTTTTCTGTTAGTTTACCAATCCCCTATCCATGCCAATATATTACCCCCAACCCCATGCACTCTTATCTTGTGCAGTAACCTTTTATGTGGCACCTTATCGAGTGCCTTCTGGAAATCCAAATACACTACATCTACTGGTTCCCTTTATCCACCCTGTTTGTTACATCCTCAAAGAACTCTAGCAAATTTGTCAAACACGATTTCCCTTTCATAAAACCATGTTGACTCTGCTTGATTGTCTTATGATTTTCTAAATGTCCTGCTATTGCCTCCTTAATAATGGATTCCAGCATTTTCCCAATGACAGATGTTAGGCTAATTGGCCTATAGTTTCCTGCTTTCTGTTTCCCTCCTTTCTTGAATAGTGGCGTTGCATTTGTGGTTTTCCAATCAGCTGGAACCTCTCCAGAATTCAGGGAATTTTGGTAGATTACTATCTCTGCAGCCACTTCTTTTAAGACCCTAGGATGCAGTCCATCAGGTCCAGAGGACTTGTCGGCCTTTAGCCCCATTAGTTTGCCTAGTACTTTTTCTCTAGTGTTAGAGATTGTTTTAAGTTCCTCCCTCCCCTTGATTATCTATTATTATTGGTATGTTTTAGTGTCTTCTACCATGAAGACCAATCCAAAATAATTGTTTAGATTCTCTGTCATTTCTCTATTTCCCATTATTAATTCCCTAGTCTCATCCTCTAAGGGACCAATGTTAACTTTAGCTACTCTCTTTCTTTTTATATACCTGTAGAAGCTCTTACTGTCTGTTTTTATATTCTTTGCTAGTTTTCTCTTATACTCTATCTTCTCCCTCTTTATAATTTTTGTAGTCATCCTTTGCTGGTTTCTAAAAATTTCCCAATCCTCTGGCCTACCACTAATCTTCGCAACATTGTATGCCTTTTCTTTCAATTTGATACCATCCTTAACTTCTTTAGTTAGCCACAGATGGTGCATCCTTCTCGTAGAGCCTTTCTTTCTCACTGGGATATACCTTTGCTGAGATTTATGAAATATCTCCTTAAATGTCTGCCACTGCTGATCTACGGTCTTACCCTTTAATCTATTTCCCCAGTCCACTTTAGCTAACTCTGTCCTCATACCCTTGTAATTGCCTTTATTTAAGATTAGGACACTAGTTTCAGGCCCAAGTTTCTCACCCTCAAACTGAATTTGAAATTCTACCATGCTATGATTACTCTTTCCTAGGGGATCCTTTACTATGAGATCATTAATTAATCCTGTCTCATTACACATTACCAGATCTAAAATAGCCTGCTACCTGTTTGGTTCCTCAACATATTGCTCTAAGAAACCATCCCGAATACACTCTATGAACTCATCCTCAAGGCTACCCTTGCCAATTTGATTTGTCCAATCTATATGATGATTAAAATCACACATGATTATTGCAGTACCTTTCTTACAAGCCCCCATTATTTCTTGATTTATACACTGTCCCACAGTATAGCTACTGTTAGGGGGCCTATATACTACTCCCACCAGTGACTTCTTGCCCTTACTATTTCTTATCTCCACCCAAACTGATTCTATATCTTGAGCTTCTGAGCCAATATCATTCCTCACCACTGCAGTGATCTCATCCTTTATTAACAGAGCTACCCCACCTCCTTTTCCTTTCTGCCTATCCTTCCGAAATATCAAATACCCCTGAATATTCAGTTCCCAGCCTTGGTCACCTTGCAACCACGTCTCTGTAATGGCTATCAGATCATACCCATTTATTTCTATTTGTGCTGACAACTCATCTATCTTGTTACGAATGCTGTGTGCATTCAAGTAAAGAGTCTTTAATTTTATCTTATCATTTTTCCTTACTCGGACTCTATTTTCTGGTGCACTCTTATGCTTGTATGCTCTGCCCCTTCCTGATACATTCTGGTTATCGTTACCCCATTCGTTGCCCTGCAGTATTGCCTTCTCCTTTCTCTTTGCCTTCCTAAATACCCCTTCACCTGAACCCTTATCTTCTATTTCCAGCTAAGCTTTTCTCCCTTCTGATTCTACCCTCAGGTTCCCAGCCCCCTGCCAAACTAGTTTAAACCCACCCCAACAGCACTAGCAAAACCCCCTGTGAGGATATTGGTCCCGTTTCCATTGAGGTGCAACCTGTCTGGTTTGTAGAGGTCCCACGTCCCCCAGAAACGGTTCCAATTCCTCAGGAATCTAAAGCCCTCCCTCCTACACCATCTCTTCAGCCATGCATTCATCTGCTCTATCTCCCTATTTCTGTACTCATTAGCATGCGGCATTGGTAGTAATCCGGAAATTGCTACCTTTGAGGTCCTGCTTTTTAACCTCTTTCCTAGCTCCCTAAACTCTGCCTGCAGGACCTCATCCCTCTTTCTACCTATGTCGTTGGTACCGATATGGACCACGCCCTCTGGCTGTTCACCCTCCTCCCTCAGAATGCCCTGCAGACGTTCAGTGACATCCTTGACCCTGGAACCAGGGAGGCAACATACCATCCTGGAGTCACGTCTGCGGCTGCAGAAACGCCTGTCTGCTCCCTAACTATTGAGTCCCCTACCACTATTGCTCTCTCTCTTCACTTCCCCCCCCCCACTCCCCTGTGCAGCTGAGTTTTCCATGGTGCTGTGGACTTGGCTGCACTCCCCAGAGGAACCATCTTGCACTATTTGTCCAACTGCTGTCCAGCGAATACCCACCAAATTCTTATGCTTGGTAAAAGCAGTCATAAGGTCTTCTTTTACCAGTGTAAGTCTTAAAATAAATGTTAAAATAATTTTTTTTTAATGATTTATAATTCACTTACATTTAAATTTGTTTAGGTTATTTTTGTCCCATTTAAAAATGTTTAAATTTATTTTTCAAATAATAAATGTTTTAGTTCAAATGTTTAATGAAAGGATATTTTAATTAATTTTGAACCTGTGATCATTTATTTTTATTTCAGTGTTGTGAAATTTTATTTTTTAGGTGATTTCTATTATGTTTATGGGGATTCGGTACGTAAATGGAATCCCCATAAGTATAATAGGAATCCCCCTTTGTCATTGGTTGGCCTGGCCCACGTGATCCCAAGGACGCTTGCGAACCGCATGTGCGCCCCTGGGATCCATGGGCCTTTACTCCTGCAGGCCCAGGACCCGAAGAGTCTGAAGCTCCGGAGATAGCAGGTAAGTACGGAGTTTTCTTGCAGCTCGGAAGTGTACACGGGCAGCAAGCCTCCGACTGCAATTTCCAGGCTCATGTCTTTTGCCTGTGTATTTTTTTCAATCTCTCCTTGGTGAACTTAGTTAAACTAGGTGAGGCGAAGCTTAGTTTGAAACATTCAGCTGCTTGAATCCATAGCAAGGTGAAATGTAAAGGGCAATGGGTATGACCACTCGCTTAGTTCAATCAGTACAACTTCTAATCACATAATTATACAACATAAAGAATACACAAGGTTATTCACACTCATGTCATCAAAGCAGATTATTCTTTCTGCATTGTGTTCAACAGCCCAGAGCAGAACTTCTCTCTCTGTAGTCTTCAATCTTTTCAACCTTCCTGTAGCACTTCCCTGCCTGACTTCCTGTGCAGTTCTGTTTACAAAGCCAGATTGCCTTTGGTGTCTGTATCTCTTTTGTTTTAAAGCCTGACTATAGTGTATCCTCAGTCCTAAGTGGCTGACCACTACTGAGAGGGAGGACAATGCAGTGTAGCTGCAGAGTATAAATTGATGCAGCTGCTTAAATCGCAGGTGACTATTGGAAATTCCGGCAGCACACACACACGTACATCGGACTGCAGCGCTGTCTGAAAGAGGAGCGGCCTCTGGTCCAGCAGCAGTGACTAGTGCTGCAAAATTCACTGGCGCCTGTGTGGAGGTTCTACGGGCAGAAATAAGGGCCAAGCTGGACCAGTCCTAGGTGTGGAGGAAGCATTGGGTGAGGCACAGGGCACAGCTGAGGAGGAGCAGGAACCTCTGGCTGCCATCAATGAACCCTTGTATAGTGTGCTGACACTGGGGAGCTGTGCCATGCTCCTGGTGCCAGACAGTCATAAAGGAGATGAATAGCGAGCAATTCTGACTGAAGCATCGGTCATTTGTTTTATACTCCTGTGGGCAGCACATTGGTTAGTAGTGCACTCCCGGTTAGTAGTGCCCCCATTGGTTAGTAGTGCAAGCCTTGCCACCCCCAGAAGACCAGGTGCTCACTCTGTCGACCTCCGACGTAAGGGGTGTTCTACGCGGAGTGAACACACGTAAGGCTGCTGGAACGGATAGCATCCCTGGACGGGTACTCAAGGAATGTGCTGATCAGCTGGCTGATGTCTTCACCGCCATCTTCAATCTGTCATTGGCCCAGGCAGTAGTCCCTACATGCTTCAAGACCGCTACCATTACTCCTGTGCCAAAACAAACGGCTGTGACGTGCCTGAACGACTATCGACCTGTCGCACTCACACCCATCATAATGAAGTGTTTCGAGAGACTGGTCCTGGCTCACATCAAAGCCAGTGTTCCCACCTCTCTTGACCAACACCAGTTTGCCTATCGTGCAAACAGATCAACGGAGGATGCAATCACAACTGCTCTACACTCGGCTCTGAATCACTTAGATGGTAAGGAGACCTACATCAGAATGCTGTTCATAGACTACAGCTCAGCATTCAACACTATCGTCCCCAACAAGCTGGCCACCAAACTCCAAACTCTTGGCCTGAACACTTCCCTCTGCAACTGGACCCTGGACTTCCTAACAAACAGACCTCAGTCTGTCAAATTAGGTAACCACACCTCCCCCCCCGACCCTAAACACGGGGACCCCACAAGGATGTGTGCTGAGCCCCCTTCTCTACTCCCTCTTCACCCACGACTGCGTAGCTGTTCATGGTTCCAACACCATCATCAAGTTTGCGGATGATACCACGGTAGTAGGCCAGATCACCAACAATGATGAGTCAGCCTACAGGGAGGAGGTCCAGCATCTCGTGAAGTGGTGCGCCGATAACAACCTGGCCCTTAACATCAAGAAAACCAAAGAAATCATTGTGGACTTCAGGAAGTCTAATGGCGGAAGTCACACTCCCATCCACATCAATGGGGCTGTGGTGGAAAGGGTGGACAGCTTTAAGTTCCTCGGAGTCCACATCACAGATGACCTCTCCTGGTCCCTCAATACCTCCTCTCTGGTGAAGAAGGCCCAGCAGCGCCTATATTTCCTAAGGAGGCTGAAGGGATGTAACCTGTCACCCCTGATCCTCTCTAACTTTTACCGCTGCACAATAGAGAGCATCCTGACAAACTGTATCACAGTATGGTATGGCAGCTGTAGCTACTATGACCGGAAAGCCCTGCAGCGGGTAGTCAAAACTGCCCAACGCATTACCGGCACCCGGCTACCGACCATAGAGCACATATACCAGAAACGCTGTCTACGGAGGTCACGGTCCATCATCAAAGACCCTACCCACCCCAGCCACAGTCTGTTTGCCCTCCTGCCATCTGGGAGACGCTACAGATGCATTCGCACCCATACGACCAGATTTAGGAACAGCTTCTTTCCCAGGGCTGTCATCCTACTGAACTCCACAAATAAACTCTAAAGCCTGCACATCTGCCAATGCACTTTATTATGGTTATGTTTATGTTAATATATTACAAGCCAAATGTATGTTGAATGTTTAAATGTCTTAATCTAAATGTACACTCTCGGGAGCCGCAAGCCTACATTTCGTTGTACTGCACTTGTGCACTAACAATGACAATAAAAGTTGATTTGATTTGATTTTGATTTGAGATGATCCCTACGGAAAAAGGCGGATCACAAAAAAAGCTGAGTTCGCCGCAAACCTTGCTGTCACTTACCCTGCTGGTGCTATAGTGCAGGTTAGCTGCAGGTGGCCTTGCAGCAGATGGAGCAGGACCACAACCCACGAAGGGGCAATCAACTTGTCTTTCCTCAGTGGGTAACCAGAGATAATCTCCTTGGGCAGTATTTCACATTGCTGAGAATAACTGAACTGCACCTGAAAGAGCACACGCACAATTTGTTCTCAGCAAGTCCAGTTGATTAGGTTTATGATACATAAAAGACCCATTCAGCACTATTTTATGGCTACTCTTGTCATTGTAGTTGTGAGGAATGACCAAATAGAATGCAAGTAAATATTAATTCTCCCCTAAAGCATTGTTTTTTTGAAGATTAAACATTAGATGTGCATTAAACTATGCAGGTGTGTTCATTTGGATAGTTGTGCTCATGAAAAATTACTTGTCGTAAAACTCATTAAAAGATATCAATGTATTGGCACAACTAAACAGTTATTCATTTTTGATAAAGACAGATGATACCATTTATTAAAATGGAGCATTTGATTGACATGCATATATGCTACAGGGAAGAGTTACCAAGTATGCATTCTTCTCAGTTTTATTGTAATATTGAATATTAAATCATGGGTATGTGATTCCCGACTGCTGGCTTTCTTTTATCTAAATATTGTTCAATTCATCAAAATATTTTTTGAGAAATAGAAAGGAGATATTAAGGGACTTGTGTCTTGAAATTGGATTATTTGGTTATTGATAAAGGAATGTAGTGATTCAATTCATTCGATGTTAAGGCAGGAGCTGCAGACAGGTTTTCTACCTCCACAGTTAACAGCTAGGACTTTAAATTTATCTAATGGTTTGTCAAAGTGATTAACAGTCCCATTAAGATTGCTTCATTTGTTATTTCAGTTCTTTCAAGTGTGGCATTGGCTTTTTGAAAATAAAAATGCATTTTACTGACTGAAGATAGCCACATTAAAAAGAGATTAATTGGTTAGGTCAGGAGTGCCCAAACTGATTGTTTGTGAGCCACTTAGGTGCACTCCATGGAACCTCATGGATCACAAATAAGTCTAAATTTCTCAATATACCCTGATGGCAGGTGAGGTAATCCAGTGCCAATTGCCCTATGAACTTTAAATGACTGATCCCATTAGTTTGCATATACCTCAAGCTGCAGATGCTACAGCTACATCCACTGTTACATTTCTGGGTCTTTTCTAACTTTATCACCTTTCATTATTTTTACTCTTAGATCACTCTCATTGTGTCTCAATTACTCAAATAATGAAAAGTGTCTACCCTTGCCTTGTGATGTCAGTCAGCTTTCAAGATTGGGGCCCAGGAAAACAAACAGAAAATCTTGTTAGATAATTGCTTTCAGATACTGGGTTATGTTATGCCTTTATAAGATTTCGGAAGGGATTTTAACAAGGAGCGGGTATCAGTGGGGCACATGTATGATGGAAAGGCCAAGGGGTAGCAATAATATGGGTCAGAGAGTGAGCTTAAAGGATGACAGGAAGCCAGTGAAATCAGAGGAAAGACTGCAATGTAAGTTGAGATAAAGATTGAAATCACTGAGGATGTGAAATTCCTCAGTGCAGAAGCTAAAGGAGGAAAGGAGTAAGGATATTTTGGGGAGAAACTCTGGGTAGGATTTGGGGAGGCGAAAAGGGTAGAACAAGGTGAGATGCTCAAAGGAAGAGAAAGTGTCAGGGGAGTACAGGGAGAGACCAAGGTGTGATTTGGGGACAAGAGTTAACCACGCCCCCCCAACATCATCAATTTGACGCCAGGCTATTTTAACACCCGGGCTTCATTTACATCCTGCTGGCCAACTGCCTGTCCAAAACAGGTCTAAAGTGGATGCTGGCTGGCTGCAGGCAAAGATCGGACGGCCTGGGTGCCAACTACCAGATATCGGGTAAGTCGCTGGAGTGCCTCGGCAGCATCTTGTGGGATGGTGGTGGGGGCGGAGCCTGAGACAACAGAGGCCCAGACTTGCCTTGTGGAGCCCAGTTACGGTGGCTGCGGACAGGAATCAAGCAGGAATGGGACGGTAAGTTTTCGGCAGTAATTTTAATTGAGCAGTTGCTGTGTAGGTAATATCGTCCCCTTTGTTTCAGTCTTTGCAAGTGGTAGTGCATCACATAAGGCCTCATTTAAAGTTTGAAAAATAAAATCAGTTTATTAAACAAATAATAAACAAGTAACTGATCCAACAGTGATCTACTACAGTTGTACATCTATTATATATTAAATTCAGTATGTGGAGGTCGCCTTATATCGAAGACTTTCACGGCCACTTTGCCCCTATGGACCAACCCATTAGACTGCCTGTAATACTAGTTATGCCAGTTGTAATGTATTATCACATGGTTTATCACATGGTTTAGTATGAGCATGCTCAGTTTGCTCGGGCATAATAAAGCAAGCACACCAGCAACTCATCCTGTCTCTGTCCTTTATTTCTTCTACCCACATATTGTTACATCGTTATGTTATCACATCGTTAAATGGAACTACTTGTTACATTGTTATATGGAACTACTTTGGTTAGTGCATTTATACTGCTATGTGCCACACTGTGTCAGGCAGTGCACAGTGCAAGGTCGGATATCTTGTATCACTCCACACCATGCGGCAGCAACATCATGAAAGCACTGAGTAAAAGCTGTAAACTAAAATGAGTTAAAAGTGTCTGTATTATATATAGCAATAAGAACACAAGGAGACACAACATGGTGGCAGCGGTATAAGTGAGTACAACTTGTACTATACGAACTACGAATAAGATGACAAGTGGACATATGAGCTGATCGTGAGTGCCGGTGCCTGCGGTGATTGAGTGTGAATCGTATGGGCAACTAAGATGGCGGCTGCTGCTGCACTGACTGCGCAAATGCAACCTCTCATGAACTGGGATGCCGACGATTTAGTAGAGGCATTCCGCAAGTTCAAACAGAAATGTGACCTTATATTCAAAAGCTTCCTGAAGGATACTGCCAACGAGGAAAAGGTTAGTTATATTCTGTTGTGGACAGGAGAAAAAGGACTAGATTTGTATAATAGCTGGAGTTTGACTGAAGAGGAAAAGGAAAACCCTGCGGCAATCTTTGGGACATTCAGCAACCATCTAGAGCCTAAATCCAATCACTGTATACACAGATACAAATTCCAGAGTCTAAGACAGGAACTCGGTGAAACTGTTGACAATTTCATAACAAGGCTGAGAAATGAAGCCAGCAAGTGTGCATTTAAGTAAATGGAGGAAAGGCTTGTGGACCAGCTGATATGGGGGTCAGCACATGCAGAGGTACAAAAAGCCCTGATAGGAAATTAAAATCTTGAATTAACAGAGGCTGTAGATACTGCAAGAGCTCATGAAGCCATGAAACAGCAAATGAGAACGCTGATTTCTCAAACGGCTGACATGCGGACGGCTTCTGAGACGGACAACAGAGTGGATACAGTGAGAGAAAAGTACAACACACAAAGGTATGCACATGACAACGGGAGAAACATGTGCAGAAACTGTGGAAGACCACACGATTATACAGACAGGAGGAAATGTCCAGCGTATGGAACAAGCTGCAATGCATGTGGCAAACTAAA
The DNA here is from genome assembly GCF_052327205.1 of Somniosus microcephalus. NCBI lineage: Eukaryota > Metazoa > Chordata > Chondrichthyes > Squaliformes > Somniosidae > Somniosus > Somniosus microcephalus. Next base: position 113,140,376 of record NC_140995.1, on the reverse strand, counting down.
CCACTGGGAAAAGAGGTGTAGAATGAAGAAAGAAGGAACATACATCAAAAGCAAAGGCAGACAGCAGAACCAGAGAAAGGAACACAATATCCATGCCACGGATGAGCAGGATGATGATGATTATGGTCATGACAATACACTAAACATCGAAACCATAAAGGTACAGCTTCACGAGATGTCCAGAGCGGAAAATACTCCAAGGAGAGAATTGCACACCATCATCCAAGTTGAAAAGAGGATCACAGGTCAGCACACAACCTTCAACTTAAAGTTGAAGCTAGACACAGGGGCTCAGAGCAACATTCTCCCATTGAGACTGTACCAGCAGATCTTTCCCGAAAACTTGAGAGAAGATGGCTACCCGAAAAGTGGTTGTTTAAAGGCAAGTAATGTCACGCTGACAGCATACAGGGGGAGTGAGATTAAACAACTCGGAATAACCTTTGTCAAAGGGACACATAAAAGAAAGAACATCAACTGCATGTTCTATGTCACCGACACTGAGGGGCCAGCAATCCTGGGATTAAACAGCTGCGAGAAGTTGAGATTGATCTCAGTGAATCACGAGCTGACAGAAACGTCACTGAGGATAGACAGCAACACCCCACTGGAGAACCGCCCACAAATCAAGAGTAAAAAAGACTTGATAGACATGTATCCGGAATGTTTCGATGATACAGTGGGATGTTTTGGAGATTTCCAATACCACATCACCATCGATCCAGAGGTAAAGCCCGTTATCCATGCTCCACGAAAAAGTGGGGAAAATGCTGGAGTCCATTATAAAAGGTGTAATAGCAGAGCACTTGGAAAATAGTGACAGGATCGGACAAAGTCAACATGGATTTACAACAGGTAAATCATTCTTGACTAATCTACTGGAATTTTTTGAGGATGTAACTGGTAAAATAGATAAGGGAGAACCAGTGGATGTGGTGTATTTGGACTTTCAGAAGGCTTTTGATAAGGTCCCACATAAGAGATTAGCGTGCAAAATTAAGACACATGGGATTGGGGGCAAGGTATTGACTTGGATAGAGAACTGGTTGGCGGACAGAAAGCAAAGAGTTGGAATAAACGGGTCGTTTTCCGAGTGGCAGGCAGTGACTAGTGGGGTACCGCAAGGATCGGTCCTAGGACCCCAGCTGTTCACAATATATATTAATGATCTGGACGAGGGAATTGGATGTAATATCTCCAAATTGCAGATGACACAAAGCTGGGTGGGAGGGTAAGCTGTGAGGAGGATGTCGTGAAACTCCAGTACGATTTGGACAGGTTGGGTGATTGGGCAGAAACATGGCAAATGCACTATAATGTGGATAAATGTGAGGTTATCCACTTTGGTGGCAAAAACAGGAAGGCAGATTATTATTTGAATGGCAATAGATTGGGAGAAGGGGAAGTGCAAAGAGACCTGGGTGTTCTTGTGCACCAGTCGCTGAAGGTAAGCATGCAGGTGCAGCAGGCGGTTAAGAAGGCAAATGGTGTGTTGGCCTTCGTAGCAAGAGGGTTCGAGTACAGGAACAAGGATGTCTTGCTACAGTTGTACAGGGCCTTGGTGAGACCGCACCTTGAGTATTGTGTGCAGTTTTGGTCACCTTACCTGAGGAAGGACGTTCTTGCCATGGAAGGAGTGTAGCGAAGATTCACCAGGCTGATACCTGGGATGGCAGGAATGACGTATGAGGAGAGATTGTGTCGATTGGGCTTATACTCACTGGAGTTTAGAAGATTGAGAGGGGATCTCATCGAAACCTATAAAATTCTGTCAGGCCTGGACAGACTAGATGCAGGAAGGATGTTTCTGATGGCTGGGGAGTCCAGAACCAGGGGTCATAGACTAAGGATAAGGGGTAAGCCATTTAGGACTGAAATGAGGAGGAATTTCTTCACCCAGAGAGTGGTGAACCTGTGGAATTCTCTGCCACAGAGGGCGGTGGAGGCCAGTTCATTAAATATATTCAAGAAAGAGTTGGATATATTTCTGAAGGCTAAAGGGATCAAGGGATATGGGGAGAAGGCAGGGACAGGGTACTGAGTTTGGATGATCAGCCATGATCTCATTGAATGGCGGAGCAGGCTCGAAGGGCCGAATGGCCTACTCCTGCTCCTATCTTCTATGTTTCTATGTTTACCCATCGAGCTGAAGACAAAGCTTGAAAGAGAGCTAAAGGAGATGGAAGAAAAGGGAGTGATCGTAAAGGTCACTGAACCCACAGACTGGGTAAACTCAATTGTGGTACGAGAAAAGCCAAACGGGCGTCTCAGAATATGTTTGGACCCCAAAGATCTAAACCAGGCGATAAAGAGGTACCACTATCCCACCCCAACGCTAGAGGAGATTTCGCCATCACTGGCAGGAGCCAAGGTTTTCTCAAAACTAGATGCCAGAAATGGATATTGGAACATGAAGCTGGATAAGGAATCAACAACACTGACAACGTTCAACACACCATTTGGGCGTTACAAATTCCTGCGGCTGCCATTCGGGTTAAAGGTCAGTCAAGATATCTTTCAACAGAAAGTAGACGAGACATATAGAGGCTGTGGAGGAGCTATAGGAATAGCTGATGATATTCAGATCTATGGAGCAGATGAAAGAGACCATGATATGCACCTACATGAGGCCATGGAGCGTACCAGGAAGCCTGGCATCAAGTTAAATGCCGATAAGTGCATCGTTAAAGTCAAGGAATGCCAATTCTTCGGTATGATTTACACACCAGAGGGAGTCAAGCCAAATCCTGAGAAGATTGCAGCGATTGCTCAAATGAAACCACCCAAAGATAAGAAAGAGCTGAGGAGTTACCATGGCTTGATCCAATACATGAGTTATTTCATCCCAAACATGTCGGAACATATAACAAATCTCAGAGATATAATGAAAGAAGACGCCGAATACCAGTGGTCTGAATCACATGAAAGGAATTTCAAACAACTTAAAGAATTGTTGTGCAAAGAAACAAGTCTGTCATATTATGACAGAAGAAAGCCAGTCACTCTGCAAGTAGATGCTTCTACCAGAGGACTAGGGGCAGCTCTTGTGCAGGAAGGAAAGCCAATAGCTTTCACATCAAAGGCCTTGACGTCAGCTGAGACGAGATACGCCAACATAGAAAGAGAACTATTAGCAGTAGTGTATGGATGCGAGAAATTCCATACATACCTGTATGGAAGGCAATTTACAATAGAGAGTGACCATCATCCACTAGAACAGATCTATAAGAAGAATCTGTGCAAAGCACCTGCAAGACTGCAAAGACTACTTCTAAGGCTCCAAAGCTACGACTTCATGCTTAAATATAAGCCAGGAAAGGAAATGGTGCTAGCAGATGCGTTGTCTCGATTGTCACCATATGAGAAACACGCGGTGGATGGTCTAACAGTAAAAATCCACCACCCAGTGAGTGTTACCCCTACAAAGCTCAGTCAAATCAGAGATGAGACTAGCAAAGATGAGGAATTGCAACTACTCACACAACAAGTAATACAGGGGTGGCCGGAGAGAATCCAGCAGGTACAGGCGACAATTCATCAATACTGGACGATTAGAGACGATATTGCAGTAAAAGACGGTATTCTCCTTGCTGGATCGAGGATCATCATGCCAAAGACGATGCAGACAGAACTTCTTCATCTAATACATGAAGGCCACATGGGAGTGGAGAAATGCAAGCTGAGAGCCAGAGCAGCTGTATACTGGATAGGCATGTACAAAAATATCGAACAGATGGTTTCTGCATGTGGTATATGCTAGAAATACAGAAATGCACAACAGAAAGAGGAGATGATACCTAGTGAAATACCGTCAAGACCATGACACACTGTTGGGGCAGATCTCTTCATGTGCAATCAAGAATGGTATCTCATAGTGGCAGATTACTATTCCAAGTTTCCTTTTGTGAGAAGGATGAAAGATCTGAGAGCCACAACTACCACCAGAATTGCAAAGAGCTTGTTTGCTGAACAAGGAATCCCAGAAAAGGTAATCTGTGACAATGGAACCCAGTTCACATCGAGTGAATTCAGAGCTCTGGCAGAAAAGTATGGGTTCAAAATAGTAACCTCATCCCCACATTTCCCAAGGGGACACGGATTCATCGAAAGACAGATCCAGACTGTCTAGAGAACTCTCGTCAAAAGTAGTGAGATGGGGGAAGACCAAGACCTTGCCCTTCTATCACTCAGATCAACACCACTGAAAGCAGACATGAAATCACCTGCAGAATTGCTGAATGGGAGGAAGTTTAAGACTACCCTACCAGCAAAAATACATCCTCCCCGGGACCAGGAGGATTTCAGACAGAAGCTGGCAGAAGCACAAGTTGTAGGGAGCAAATATTATGACAAACATGCAAAGATGCTACCAGAATTGCTGAATGGGCAATCAGTACATGTGTAAGACCCAGTGTTGAAAACCTGGAATCCAGCCAAGGTCATTGGAAAAACTGATACTCCAAGATCCTACTTCGTAGAGACCGAACCTGGTAACCAATACAGACAGAACAGACTCCACATCAGACCTTCACCTGAACTGGTTAGGCAGCAGACATCATCAGCAACATTGACAACACCAGCTACTACAAGCAGTACAATGCCAGAAACAAGCGCCACAAATCAAACAACCACGAGCATGCACATTCCAACTCCAAGTGCGACAGCAACAACAACAACAAGAGCGGAACACACCAAAACACCACAGAGAGGAGTGGTCACCACCAAATCCACAAGATGGAGGGACAACATCCAACCACCTGAGCGATATCACAAATAAGAAAAGAAAACTCACGATTTTTTGTATTTGATAATAATAGTTTATTTTTATTTTTTTTAATTAAATTAATTTTCATGTTTTAGTGTTTTGAGAAAGAGGGATGTTACATCGTTATGTTATCACATCATTAAATGGAACTATTTGTTACATTGTTATATGGAACTACTTTGGTTAGTGCATTTATACTGCTATGTGGCACACTGTGTCAGGCAGTGCACAGTGCAAGGTCGGACATCTTGTATCACTCCGCACCATGCGGCAGCAACATCATGAAAGCACTGAGTAAAAGCTGTAAACTAAAATGAGTTAAAAGTGTCTGTATTATATATAGCAATAAGAACACAAGGAGACACAACACATATATTACATTTTGCCAACGAGAATGGGCTCTCAAAGCCATTTTTAAGGATCATGGAAGAACACAGTGTTCAACCTTCGAGTGGAAAAGTTGAAGGTGAATTTGTGACATCTAGACTGAATTTTTGTGATGTTTTACTGTTAATGCTCGTACAGAATCGTCTGTGCTTCGCCTTCGTGTGTATGTATACATAGCAACAGCGGCGTTGATTCACACAGGTACAAAGGTAGCATGCTGAGTCATTGTTCGACGGGATGTTCGACGGGATCGGGACAATCATGGCTGCGCCTACGGGATTCATCGGAAGCCTCGGTATGTATGACCGAGCTCATGAACCATTCAGTTGTTAGATTGAGCGGATGGAGATGCTTTTTAAGGCCAATAACATTATTGAGACCAAAGGTGCAGATGAGAATGTTCAAGCTCAAAATAAAGTAATTTGTGAACAGAAGAAAGCAATTTTTCTAACGGAGATCGGGCCAGGTGTCTACGGAACGTTGACAAACCTACTCGCGCCAGAGAAAGTGAAGGATGCGTCATTTGAAGACATTGTCGAAAAACTCGAGAACCATTTCGACCCAAAGCTGTTAAAAATAGCAGCGAGCTATAAGTTTGGTACCAGAAACCAAAAGAAAGCGAAATCATCAGTGAGTACATTGTAGCTCTTAAGAATCTGTCTTTGCATTGTAACTTTGGCACATTTTTGGATCGTGCGTTGCGAGATAAGTTTGTGTGTGGACTGGTGAATGAATGCACACAATCCAAATTACTGAACATTCCGAACCTAATGTTTGACATAGCATGCAAAGTTGCCCTATTTGTGGAGACGATGGGCTGGATTTTCTGAATGGAGACGTGTTGGAGGCGGGACTGCTGCTTGCTGGGTCTCAGTCCTGCCTCCCTCATCTTCTGGCCAACCAGCGCGATTTTCCTCTGATTGACCTTGTTAAGTCCACCCTGCGGGCTCAGCAGGCCAATTTGGAGGAAGTCACTGACAGAGCACGTCAACGCCTGACATGCCATCTGTCAAGATTTCTTGAAAGAAGAAAGCTCTGTGAAGCTGTCAAAGACTGACATTCTGTGTAGTTTGATGAGCCCTTGTGATCAAGACTCATCAAACCTTTCTACTTTGTAGAAATCAGATGACTGTTGGTTCGGAGGATCCAACAACCAGTCTGTGAAATCTACAATGAAGTTATCGGGACTCCGGATCCACAGTGGCTGAAGGCTGTAGGCAGAAACAAAGGTAAGTGAAAATTTTATAACACTTTACACTCACCTCACATACTTACCACTCCACACTTGCACCCATCACTCACCTCTACACTCACCTCACATACTTACTCCCATCACTCACCTCTACATCTCACTTTCAGACCCCTCTGACCCCCGCAGACCTCCTACTTGACTCCTCCACCCTGGCGAGGTTCTCTGAGGTCGGGAAGCCTGAACTTGAATAGGTAAAATGGGACTAATCCTTTTTTCTGCCGGTTAACTACCTGTTATTAGGCAGTTAAAAGGATTTAATCCCTTTCCCGCCTCGCGGAGACAGGACTCGGGGCAGGACGGCTTCCCGCCTCCTGGCAAAAGGGCATGGGGCGGGATGGGGGCGGGTTTGCCAGACGCCCCCACATTCTGCAACTTTACCGGCAGTCCCGCCTCCATAACCGCCTCCTCGGGGCTGGCAAAATCCAGCCCAATGTCTAAGAATGCAAGGAAGCTCCGTCCAACTCAAGTGACTAGTGCAGCTGAGGTCTACAGTCACAAAGTCACTGCCAAACCTAAAGCTGTGAGACTGGGTCAAAAGCATGTCGGTGAGAGCAGTTCAGTGAATTGTCATCACTGCAATGGAAATCATTCACCACAGTCCTGCCAATACAGAAATGCGAAGTGTTTTCACTGCCAGAAGCAAGGCCATATTTCAACAGCTTGCAGAGCTAGATCGAAAGCACAAAGTAAGAACCATTCTAGTGGCAATGCAAATCAGCGACACAAAAAGGGAGAAATTCACTATGTTGAAGTGAACACACCTGAACTAGGCATCAACAGTATCTATGCCACTAGCGACAATGCTAGCAGTCATGAGAAAGACTTCCATACAAAACTTTTGATCAACGACCACTATAGCAAAATACTGCGGAAACTGGAAATCTGAAACAACAAAAGGAAATGCTGGAAACACTCAGCAGGTCAGGCAGCATTGTGGAGAGAGAAACAGAGTTAACGTTTCAGGTTGATGTCCCTTCGTCAGAACTGGAAAAAGTTGGAGAAGTAACAGATATTTAAGCAAGTGTGGGGCAGGGAAAGGGGGGAATGGAGGAAAGAATAAAGGGAAGGTCTGTGATAGGGTGGAAGCAGGAGAGATTGAAAGACAAAAAAGGGTGATGGTACAAGGCAAAATGAGATGGTAATGGGACACGTTAAGAAACAAAAGATGACTCTAGATGAGGTGTAAATGACAATGGCAGAATCATCAGCAGCTGCCATGTGAGAGAGAAAAGAAAACATGGGGGCCGAGGTTATAGTCTGAAATTGTTGAACTCGATGTTGAGTCCAGAAGGCTGTAAAGTACCTAATCAAAAGATGAGGTGCTGTTCCTTTCACATGGCAGCTACTGATGATTCTGCCATTGCAAGGAGTTCCAAATTACTTATGCACTCAAGACGATGTGCTGATCGCAACAAGCAGCGAGGAACAAAATCTAGAAGTGCTAGATTTATGCTTCAAAGGTTGAATGCCTACAATGTGTAGGGGGTGGTGTGGGGTGTCGCGTACGCCCAGTCAGTTATGCCTCTGGCTGTTTATGAGCGGTTCGAATCGCTCCCACGCCCCTGGGTTCTAGACACCGGACTTAGGTACAGGCGGCGATACAGAAAAGACTCGAGTAGACAGGTGGTTTGGATGTGAGAAAAACAAGATTTTTATTGAACAATCTTATGAAAAGTTATTGTATAAAATTACAGGCAATTACAAAATAACTATACTTATACAGGGAATGGGGAACACACGGCACATCGAGGGAAAATGACTATCTTAACAATCCCCTTATCCTTATCCCACCCCCTATACCTAACTAGATTAAGCTATGAGGGGCCAGAATTCATGCTCACCAATCACAGATCTGCTGAATTCAAACAGCGGTGGGGCTTGGGGTTTGCTCTTTGTGCTCTCCTGGACCTGCCGTCATCACGTGGTCTCGGGGTGCAGCAAGGGCGCCATCTAGGTACAAGTACCCCAAAGTTAAAGTCTCTGCTTGGGTACATTACCTCGCAGGGATGATGGTTCCTCTTCCTCGGCCGGCAGCTGGAGTTTGCATGAAGATAGTCGATGGTGAGCTGGATTGAAGGCCCGATTATTCGAAGCTTTTCTTCAATCGTCTTCCCATTCATCTTCCTCACCACCTCGCCTCGTTGCCTCCCACGTCGCCTGGCCTGGTTTGTCTGTGTTCACCTGGTGCAATGCCGGGCGTTCCTGATGAGATGGGAAAGGCACGGGCGGTGGCCAGGTGGTAAGCGCGGGACGGGGGAAGAGCGGTAGCCACGAGGGTGAGGGGCCGGAGCAGGAGCCAGGAGCAAGGGCAGAGAGCACAGAGAGAAGGTTGCCAGTGGGCCTACAATTATACTCCTTCGGATGGCCCTTATCTGCGCGCCAAATCAGGTTAGCTCATTGTCCCAATCTTGGCGGGCTAGTTTAAATAATTGTAGCAATCTAAACTAACTGTTTTTAGATGGCCAGTAATCGCACCTACCGTCCCGATTCCTGAGTTGCTTTTGTTATTAATACATCTTAATCGGCCTGCCCAGCTTCGATGACTTCCCTAAGCTGTTTCAGATTATTTATGCAAACAACTTGATGGCCTCAAGTATAGGCCTCACTGGTTTTGATCTGTCTCCGATTTGACTTAATGCATAATTCAAAGTCCTGTCTGCTTTCAAAACACAAAAAGTCTCTCTTCACAGAAACTGCAGCTTGGGTTTCAATTTCCCAACGGCTGCTGTGCCACAGACTCCAAGTCTTTTAAATCTTGCAGGCTTTTGGCCATGAGGTGCGCACGCCATCTTTGGGTACCCTTTTCATTAAAATGTCCATGCAGGGTCCCTTTTATTACTAATAACCTTTGGGGAAATGGGGAAATTTTGCGAATCTTACACTCCTCCCTATGATACTAAAACTTGCTTGAAGCATCATACTTTTACAAGGTGAGCAAAATTTTCTGACCCTCCATAGTGAACCTTCCCCTGTAATTACCTATCTAATATACCCACAACACATGCACTTCCCATTCCGCAAAAATGTAGTGTACATCAGCATACAGAGAGCAAATTATAGACTTTACACACATCCAAGCATGGAGGGGGTCCAACACCCCTGCACCACTTGGTATACATACATCTTTATTAAACGCGTCGCCAAAAACAACAGAAAAACCTTTATTAAAAATAACAAAACCCAAAAAAACAACAACCTTTAATCAAAAATACAAGGAAAAGACTTAAACAGGCGTATCTCCCTCCACCTTTACATAATGTTCCTTCCAGATCTTCTGGTTTCGGAATTCTAACAACTGACCTTTTCCCTTACATTGAATGCAAACTAGATACAACACTATCCCTAACTGGCAAACCACGAGAATGTGGGAAGCCAGTCTGATCCACGAAGGGACCTCTATGTTATTGCAAATGTCCCACCAGGGTGGAATCACAATATCCAATATCTTAGTCCCTATCTCTACTGTTTTCTGCTCTAGAGTGTAAAAATGTTTCTGCGAAACTATAACGGCTTTGAGTATTTTGGTAAGGTGTTCAGGGAGAGGGGGAACTTCGTAGCCAAAGTGGGCTACGTACTTTTGCTTTAACTGTGTTTTTAAACCGTTTATCTGGGTCTGCAGCTCTATGTCATCTAAACTGTTGATGACAGAGGACCCAGCATTAAACGCAGTAAAAACATCATTCCATGCTCCCCTTCTTTGCCTCCCTGCAGTACCCAAAAACTCTCGGTGTGTGGTGTACAGTTCGGTTTTGTCCACATGGGCGAAATTGAACTCATAAAACTTCGTGAACGTGTCCTTTAATAGGGCCTGGTATAACTGCTCTGTTTCTTTGGGACACCACTCCGGTAAATGTACCTCGGTGAGATTTAAAATCACGGAGGCTACCACGTAGTGTACCCCCTGGTACAGCACCTGATCAGTAGGGACTAGTACCAACCCATTCCCTGGTCCCTTGGTGGTGGTGGGGCAGCCTTCCCTGTGTAACCTCGCCGCCTGCGCTGTGGGCAGGGGCTTACGGGGGCGGGTTACAAGCTCAGTGGCGTTGACTGGGATCGGGGAGATTGAGACTGTGCACATCTTCCGGCTGGCATCCCACCTCATCCCCTTCCCGGTGTCATGCCACTGCCGGTGGAAAATGATGGATATGCCTGTGGGACAGACCTCCTCTGACCCCCACATACAGATATAAATCCCTTGGTCCGGTTCCCACCACTGGTCCCAACACACACTTAATCCTCCATGAGTCCCTGTAATCATCCAGTGGGTGTTGTTCCCCAACCATTCCCACTCAACTTCGGGGTTCCTCATATCTTTGCTCAGCTTTCTGAGCCACCACCACCTATCCAGAGGAATGTGTCCTTTACATGTTAAACATATTCGCTTTCCAACGGTGATGCTGACCCTTGTGGTGACGACCCGTACCTTGGGGCACAGGAGGGAGGTCTCCCCGTACGTGAATCCGGTTTGGCTGGAATACTGAGATGAATTGGACCCCAGCCATCCTGGCCACCTTCCCTCGTGGAAGTAGACGGCGGTATCCTCCACATCCCGTTCACCGCTTCCATCGATCGCTGTGGGCGCCTTGTCTCCCGAGCACCCGTAGACATGGGAATCTTGAACGTCACCTCGTCTCCCGATGCCCATCCCAACCAGGGCGAATAGGATCACAATCCCCTCCATCCTGAAAGTCTTCCTGTAAAAGATACAAAAAACATGCAGCCAGGTCCCCAAGAGATTCTCTGGCTTGGTGAAGCATGGTCGGGTCCCACGATCTCGACCCAAATATACACACTCTTAGCGGATTACTTACTTAAAACTACCCATCATCTTATTCAACTTAAGCTAAAACACCCCAAACTTAAGCTAAATAATTAAACTTAACAATAAACAATAACCAAAACTTAAACTAAACCTATATACATCTGCTGCCCGTTTCCGGGCGGCCAGGCTAATCCCTGGTCGGACTGCGGCTCACCGCCACCCCCGGCGTGACCGCACCGTCCTTCACTGTTGGTCCCTTGCAGCCAATGGCTGCTGGCTGAGGACCTCTGTCCTTGGACCTCTCCCTGACTCAAGGGGCGGCCCTTGGTAACTGGAGGGCTGGTGACCATGGCTTTCTTGGCTGGGGTGTCCATGGGGACCTTCTGGGGGCCTTGGCGGGTGGGGCTTTCTTGGCCGCTGGGCCTTTAACCCGAACCGCCGCTCCCTCAGGCTTGACCTCTCCCAAACCTGGGCTGGGGGCAGGTAACTTTTCGCAGCCTGCTGCGGTGAGCTGAGAGTCTCCGCCCCTACTCCCCCTCGTCTGGATCCCAGAAGAGCGGGGGAGTGTCCCAATCGATGGGCGGGATGGTATGGGCGGGCAGTATGTAACTGAACCAACCAGGGGGCAAGCAACCTTAGATTTGGTCCTGTGTAATGAGACAGGATTAATTAAAAATGTCCTAGTAAAGGATGCCCTTGGAATGAGTGACCATAACATGGTTGAATTCCATATTCAATTAGAGGGTGAGAAGGTTGGATCTCAAACAAGCGTGCTGAGCTTGAATAAAGGAGACTATGAAGGTATGAGAGCGGAATTGATTAGAGTGGACTGGGAAAATAGATTAAAGGGTAAGACGGTACATGATCAGTGGTGTACATTTAAGGAGTTATTTTACAACTTCCAAAAAAAATATATTCCACTGAGGAAAAAAGGGTGTAAAAGAAAAGATAGCCATCCGTGGCTAAGTAAAGTAATTAAGGATAGTATCCGACTAAAAACAAGGGCATATAAGGTAGCCAAATCTAGTGGGAGGATGGAAGATTGAGAAGTCTTTAAAAGACAGCAAAAAATAACTAAAAGATTGATTAAGAAAGGGAAGATAGATTATGAAAGTAAATTAGCAAAATATAAAAACAGACAGCAAAAGTTTCTATAGTTATATAAAAAGAAAAAGGGTGGCTAAAGTAAATGTTGGTCCCTTAAAGGATGAGACCGGGAAATTAATGGTGGGAAACATGGAGATGGCAAAAACACTGAACAATTATTTTGTATCAGTCTTTACAGTAGAGGACACTAAGAATATCCCAACACTGGACAAACAGGGGGCTCTAGGGGGGGAGGAACTAAATACGATTAAAATCACGAAGGAAGTGGTACTTGGTAAAATAATGGGACTCAAGGCGGATAAATCCCCTGGACCTGATGGCTTGCATCCTAGGGTCTTGAGGGAAGTGGCAGTAGGGATTGTGGATGCATTGGTAATAATTTTCCAAAACTCACTGGACTCAGCAAAGGTCCCGGCAGATTGGAAAACTGCTAATGTAACACCCTTATTTAAAAAGGGTAGTAGGCAGAAGGCTGGAAACTATAGACCTGTTAGCCTAACATCTGTGGTTGGTAAAATGTTAGAGTCCATTATTAAGGAGACAGTAATGGGACATTTGGATAAACATAATTTAATAGGACAAACTCAGCATGGTTTCATGAAGGGGAAGTCATGTTTGACAAATTTGCTTGAGTTCTTTGAGGAAGTAACATACAGGGTGGATAAAGGGGAACCAGTGGACGTAGTGTATTTAGACTTCCAAAAGGCATTTGACAAGGTGCCACACAAAAGATTATTGCTCAAGATAAAAAATCACAGGATTGGGGGTAATATTCTGGCGTGGGTGGAGGATTGGCTCTCTAACAGAAAGCAGAGAGTTGGGATAAATGGTTCATTCTCAGATTGGCAACCAGTAACTAGTGGTGTTCCGCAGGGGTCAGTGCTGGGTCCCCAACTCTTTACAATCTATATTAACGATTTGGAGGAGGGGACCGAGTGTAACATATCAAAGTTTGCAGATGATACAAAGATGGGACGGAAAGTAGTGAGTGAGGAGGACATAAAAAACCTGCAAAGGGACATAGACAGGCTAAGTAAGTGGGCAGAGATTTGGCAGATGGAATACAATACTGGAAAGTGTGAGGTTATGCACTTTGGCAGGAAAAATCATAGAGCAAGTTATTATCTTAATGGCAAGAAACTGGAAAGTACTGTAGTACAAAGGGATCTGGGTGTCCTGGTGCATGAAACTCAAAAAGTTAGTATGCAGGTGCAGCAAGTGATCAAGAAGGCCAATGGAATGTTGGCTTTTATTGCTAGGGGGATGGAATATAAAAACAGGGAGGTATTGCTGCAGTTGTACAAGGTATTGGTGAGACCGCACCTGGAATACTGCATACAGTTTTGGTGTCCATACTTAAGAAAAGACATACTTGCTCTCGAGTCAGTACAAAGAAGGTTCACTCGGTTAATCCCGGGGATGATGGGGTGGTCATATGAGGAGAGGTTGAGTAGATTGGGACTCTACTCATTGGAGTGCAGAAGAATGAGAGGCGATCTTATTGAAACATATAAGATTGTGAAGGGGCTTGATCGGGTGGATGCGGTGAGGATGTTCCCAATGAAGGGTGAAACTAGAACTAGGGGGCATAATCTTAAAATAAGGGGCTACTCTTTCAAAACTGAGATGAGGAGAAACTTCTTCACTCAGAGGGTGGTGGGTTTGTGGAATTTGCTGCCCCAGAAGGCTGTGGAAGCTACATCATTAAATAAATTTAAAACAGAAATAGATCGTTTCCTAGAAGTAAAGGGAATTGAGGGTTACGGGGAGCGGGCAGGAAATTGGACATGAGTCTAGGTTCGGAATGGTCATGGCCCTGTGGGTAGTGGAGTGGGCCCAGGGGCCGTGTAGCCTGGTTCTGCTCATACTGTGTTCTAATTCTGTGTTAGATTTCAGGAGATGGTTTTATTCCTGTTCCTGGCTGGGGTGGAGATCGCCTTTACAGAAGGTAAGTACTGTAGAAAATATAGGGACAGTGATCTCCTGGAAGAATTTCGATCGCCTAGATGGGTCGGAGAGGAATTTCCCAGATTTTTTTCTCCCAAATTGGCCATTGGGTCTTCATCTGGTTTTTCGCCTCTCCCGGGAGATCACATGGGTTCGGGTGGATGCAGAGTGATAGAAGATTTGAGGTTAGGATCAGATCAGCCATGATCTTATTGAATGGTGGAGCAGGCTCGAGGGGCTGATTGGCCTACTCCTGCTCTTATTTCTTATGTTCTTATGTTCTTATGTCCCTCCCTTCAAGCAAGCCACAGCGCCTGCCTGCGCAGTCTGTGAACTCGCTCCTGCTGCAGGCTGAGGATCTTTATCCTCAGCCCCTTCCCCAACTGGCTGCTTTCCCCTTTCTGGTGTAAACAGCTTACACTGGTTGATATAACAAGCAGCCTGTTTTAAAACCTGTGCTAAAGGTTCGTCCGCTGCCCCAAACGGACCTTCTAGGGGCTCCCCTTTCTCTTCCCTTACCGGGATGGCCTTACAGACGGGATCTTGGGCCAAGACCTGCTTTAGGTCCGGGGCCAAAACTCCCTCCCGTGTGCCTCCCTTGTCCCGGACTGCGGCTACCTGACCTGCCCGAAAGGGGTCCCAAGACTCTCCTTCCCTAGCCTTATCTATGGCCCTTTCTCCAGCGCACATGGTCAGGCCGAGGAATTTTACCTCCTGCTGGCCGATCTGCGCTTTCTTGGGGTTTACTTTGAAACCCTTCTGCCCTAACAGCTCCAGCAGTTCAGCCAATAGCGGGCCATGCTCCTCTTTCGAATCAGTGAACAGGAGCAGGTCACCCACATATTGGACCAACTGTCTGGGCTGACTAAAATCCTTTAAACTGTTGGCCATGCACTAATGGAAAATGCTGGGGCTGTTGTGGAAGCCCTAAGGCAAACAGTTCCACGTGTACTGTTGCCCTTTAAACGAAAAGGCAAACTTGTACTGATCCTCCCTCCTTACAGGGATGGACCAAAACCCATTGGAAATATCCAGCACCGTGAAAGTGGTCGCGGATGCTGGAATACTCCCGATAAGGTCGGCAACTGCTGCTACTGTGGGTGCGCAGGCTGGGATGTTACTATTGAGCACTCGATAGTCCAGCGTGGCCCTCCAGGAATTGTCCGGCTTTCTGACCGGCCATAATGGAGAATTCACGTGGGTAGCTATCGGTCTCAGAACTCCCTGCTGCACTAACGAGGACATGGCTGCTTCCATGTCCAGCTCTGCTTCCCTGGGGAAGTTATACTGTTTCTGGGGTTGGGCCATGGGGTCCCCGTCTACGCTGATATCAAACCCTGTGACCCTCCCGCACAATCGTGTTTGTGAGTGGCAAATGTGGCCAGGTGGGCCTGCACAAATGCCTGGAGCTCTGGTGGGGTGTTGCTGACCATGAGCCCAAGGTTATAATCCTCTTTGGGCTTCATGGTGCAGAGGGTCCCCTTCCCTTCCTTACCCGGGATAACTATGATCTCACCGTTCTTTACTTTACCTGCACCCCAAAGGCAGTGATTCCTTAAATCCACTAGGATCCCGTAGCCTACGATAAAGTCGGCTCCCAGGACCCCTCTTCCACCCTCCACTTCCCATTTCATCAGGACACAGGTCCACTTGGAGTGGAGCGGTCCTAACCGAATGGCGAGTGGGATGGAAAACGAGCCAGCCTGTTCCCTACCCGTGAACCCCGATAGACTGTATGGGACCCCGCTGGAGAGAGGTGAGGTGGTGGGGTTAGCTGAGTAGACCACGGAGCACGATGCCCCCGTGTCTAACAGATAGGTCCTCGTCACCTTCTCCACCTCCATCTCCAAAAGGGGTCTTTTCCACTCATCATACCGGAGAGAACACAGATAAACAGGCTGTGCTGGCTCTAGTCATGGCTGTGGGTTGGATGGGGCGGATGGGGTGAGAGCTCCGGTGGCGGCTGCTACTCTCCCCTAGCCAGTCAATAAGTACCTCATGGTGTCCAAAAGTGACTCGACCTCTGCAGAAGGGATCCCTGCCCCCGCCTTTTGGGTTGGGGCTGTGGGATGCTTTCCCTTGTTATCCTTCCAAGGGTTTTTGCACTCCTTCCGCCAGTGACCATCCTTTCCACACCCGTAACAATTGGTCTTAGTGTTGGGGGTTTTACTCTCTTCCTGGCGCCACTCTTTCCTACCCGGTCTGGGTTTTGCCTCATGCACCTTTCCCTTGGGTGGGTGTGCATCGGCTCCCCTACCGTTTTTGTAAGCCAGCGTGAGCTGCCTAATTACCGTAAGTTCGGTGGTCTGGGGATTTTTGGGGTCGAACCAGGCTTCTGCCTTGGCCCGGACCTATGGCAAGCTGTTTGCCACCAGGCAATGGAGCCAATGGGCCAGGGAATCCCTGCTCAAGAACGCTTGGTCCAGCGTCCCCTGACAGGCCCTCCGGTACACCGGCCACAGCCGGTCCGCAAAAGTCTGCGGGGTTTCCCCTGAGAGCTGGATTGTCTTCTCCACACGGGAGAAAGGACTTCCCTCGTCCATCCCCGTGGCCTCCAGAACCACATCGCTAAGCTCCTCATACCCGCACTGCCCCTTTTGCACTTGTCAGAGAGGGATTGGAGGAGACTACTCTCCAGGGAGAATAGCAGCATTTTGGCCTTCTCAGCGTCATCGCAGTCGTTGACGCTGGCTGTTTGCTCCACTTCCCTGAAGTGGATCGAGGAGTCTCCCTTTTCGGAGAGCCTCGGGAGATGGTTGACCATAGCCCTAAGCTGTTGGGTGTTAAAGGGTAATACGAACTGGTTTTGGAGGGGTCCCTCAATGTCGCCATTGGCGGGTGGGCCGAACCTCCGATGTCGTGCTGGGCACATCGGTCCCGGCTCTGACCTCTCTGGCGGGGGTTGCTCTACCTCCGCCTCCACCTCTGGCTCCACTCCGGGTTCCACCCCCCCTTGCTGCCAAACCTCGCTGAAACTTGGCACTACGGGTGGTGGTCGTGAGGTCTCCTCTCTCTCAACCGGTACGTCCCTAGACACTTCAGGTGACGTTGGAACTGTCCTCCCCTCGTTCCCCATAAAATCTGCCTGGCCTGTCTTTGGGCTTATGAGGCATACCATGCCTTTTGCCTTCCGGAGGGCCCGGCTCAGATTTTCTATCCTCTCTTTACAGGGGCCGTGGTCTGCCTCCTCAAACCCCTGTATGCTCGCTAGCTTATACGCTGCCTTTACCTCCTGTACTTACTCTTCCTGTTCCCTAATCTGCCTTGCCAAGCGGGCGTTTTTCTCCCGCAACCTTAACTCATTTCCTTTAGCCTCGGTGACTTGGCACCATAGGCATTCCAACTGGGCCTTGTGTTCTCCCACTAAATGCACTCTCTCCTGATTCAAAGCCTGCAAAGCTACTAATAACTTTTCACCTGCAAGAGCCTTATCCTGGATCTCCAGGGCTGATTCCCTTAACTCAACTGTCTGTGCTGGACCTGCTTTTTAAAACACATCAGCCAAACTGCCTTCTCTAAGGACTTCTTGTGTTCCTTTTCCTCTGTCCACTTAGCTGCTGCATCTACCGGACGCCCAGCCTTTAACAGAGTGGTGATCCACTTCTCAGTGATATTCACTTTGCTAAACACATAATCAGAAATCGTTTCCTCCATCATGGTTTGCTCATCCGAACCATTGTCTACTGTAGCGCAACCCTGCTGCCGGAGTTCTGCCGCGGTCGCCATTTCTGTAGGGGGTGGTGTGGGGTGGCGCGTATGCCCAGTCAGTTATGCCTTTGACTGTTTATGAGCGGTTCGAATCACTCCCACGCCCCTGGGATCTAGACACCGGACTTAGATACAGGCGGCGATACAGAAAAGACTCGAGTAGACAGGTGGTTTGGATGTGAGAAAAACAAGATTTTTATTGAACAATCTTATGAAAAGTTATTGTATAAAATTACAGGCAATTACAAAATAAATATACTTATACAGGGAATGGGGAACACACAGCACATTGAGGGAAAATGAATATCTTAACAATCCCCTTATCCTTATCCCACCCCCTATACCTAACTAGATTAAGCTATGAGGGGCCAGAATTCATGCTCACCAATCACAGATCTGCTGAATTCAAACAGCGGTGGGGCTTGGGGTTCGCTCTTTGTGCTCTCCGGGGCCTGCCGTCGTCACGTGGTCTCGGGGTGCTGCAAGGGCACCGTCCAGGTAGAAGTACCCCAAAGTTAAAGTCTCTGCTCGGGTACTTTACCTCGCAGGGATGATGGTTCCTCTTCCTCGGCCGGCAGTTGGAGTTTGCATGAAGATAGTCAACGATGAGCTGGATTGAAGGCCCGATTATACGAAGCTTTTCTTCATTCGTCTTCCTCACCACCTCGCCTCGTCGCGTCCCGCCTCGCCTGGCCTGGTTTGTCCGTGTCCGCCTGGTACAATGCCGTGCGTTCCTGATGAGATGGGAAAGGCACGGGCGGTGGCCAGTCGGTAAGCACGGGACGGGGGAAGAGCAGTAGCCACGAGGGCGAGGGGCCAGAGCAGGAGCCAGGAGCAAGGACAGAGAGCAGAGAGAGAAGGTTGCCAGTGGGCCTACAATTATACTCCTTCGGATGGCCCTTATCTACGCTCCAAATCAGGTTAGTTCATTGTCCCAATCTTGGCGGGCTAGTTTAAATAATTGTAGCAACCTAAGCTAACCGTTTTTAGATGGCTGGTAATCGCACCTACCGTCCCGATTCCTGAGTTGCTTTTGTTATTAATACATCTTAATCGGCCTGCCCAGCTTCGATGACTTCCCTAAGCTGTTTCCGATTATTTATGCAAACAACTTGATGGCCTCAAGTATAGGCCTCACTGGTTTTGATCTGTCTCCGATTTGACTTAATGCATAATTCAAAGTCCTGTCTGCTTTCAAAACACAAAAAGTCTCTCTTCACAGAAACTGCAGCTTGGGTTTCGATTTCCCAACGGCTGCTGTGCCACAGACTCCAAGGGGGAGAAATTCAGTATCGCCACGTTTGGGGCGTAATACTCGAGTGGGCACGAAATTTAGCGCCCGGTGCAAATTATCGCCACCTACTGCTAAATTGACCTGCTTCGCCCCAGGAGGTGCTTGGAGCACTAAAACAGGCGCTGCACGACTGTCTTAAGGTGCTAAGCCGGAGAAGCGAGATGCTACCACCGCGGGCGTGTGCAGCGCAGGTGCGGTCAGTTAGCGATTGCACGCAGACACGCTGGCGCCGGTCAGCTCTTAAAGGCGAGGTTCGATCTTGGATTGCAGCCACACCCTGCGCATTGGTGCCCTGATTCTCGGCCTGGATAGACCTGCTGCCACATTCTAACGCCTACGACCATGGAGAGGGCCAGGGAGCGAGCACAGCGGTTCAGTGAGAGGGCCTTGCAGGTTCTGGTTGGCGCGGTGGAGCGCAGGCGATCTATCTTGCTCCCGGACAGTGGCAGGAGGCCGCTGCCCAACAACTATCGCAAAGCTTGGAGGGAGGTGGCTCACAGAGTGACCTCCAGCAGCATGGTGCCTAGCATCCCTGTGCAATGCAGGAAGAAGTTCAATGACCTTGCTCGGGTCATCAGGGTGAGTACCCTTTTCAGTATCCTCTTCATCCCTGCATGTCCACCTCACTTTATGGCCAAAGGGTCCTGAAAGCCCCAATGCCCAGCCCTCATCCAACACCTATGGGCCTTTCATGAAACTCACATGCACATTCAGCACTTTACACACTGTAAGGGCTATTCCACCATGGGAGGCAGTGCAGCCAAGATCAGGGCTTCACACTGTAAGGGCTATTCCACCATGGGAGGCAGTGCAGCCAAGATCAGGTCCTCACACTGTACTCAGAGCCCATCCTTTCTCTTGCAGGGCAAGCTGGCCCATAACAGGAGGCAGCAGCAACGGACCGGGGGAGGCCAGCCTCACCTTCAAGCCCTCACCGATCTGGAGCAGCGAGTCCAGCGGATTATGGCAGGCCGGATGATTGGTCCCGTCGCCACTGGAGATGCCGATCCCGTTCTGGACAGCAATGGTAAGGTGATCACCTTTGTGACCTCTCTCCTTCCACTTGTGCCTCACACCAGCATCCTTTGCCACTATCGAACCAATACAGTGCATTGCAGCACTCATGCCTCCCTCGCTGCCACCCTGTCATCACGCTAAAGCCACTCTTGTACCTCCCTGCTTTCAGATGCTGATTCACCAGGTGAGGAGGCGGGCCCTCAAGCTGCCACTGTGAGTGACTCTGAAGGCGACGACGACGAGGAAGCCGGACCATCAGTGCCACCCTCAGCCGAGGCAGCCCATGGCCATAATGGGGACACGTCTTCCCTGGAGGGGAGCAGGGGGGAATGGTCTGAGGAGGGTGAAATGAGCGTCCAGGTGGAGCACAGGCATACTGAGCTCATGGCTGCAGTGGCAAGGATGCCCGAATCCATTGAGTCACTGGTAAGGAGTCTCCAGGACTTCGGCGCAGCACTGGCAAGGAGCCTGTAGGACTTCGGCGCAGCACAGGCAAGGAGTCTCCAGGACTTTGGCGCAGCACAGGCAGCACAGGCGGCTTCCGCGCAAGTGCTTAGTGGTGTAATGCAGTCAGTGGCTGGTCTGATGCAGACGCAGATTGAGGCCACACGAGCACTGACTGCTGCCACCCTCGCTGGATCGGGCACGAATCGCCAGGGCCGTCGCCGCACCACAGCAGGCCAGCAGCCTGTGCTTCAGTAGATTGCTCCGCATGCTGCAGTGCTGCCCCGTGGGAGTGCCAGTGTGTCGTCCGACCAGGGAGTTGCTGTCCTCTGTCAGGATGGCAGCATTCCTGCTGCCAACACTGTCACTTCTCCACTGCAGCTGCCACCACCTGTAGGACAGACTGCTGCCGCCCATGCAGAGTTGGAGCAGTCAGCAGCCGGGCCCTCCAGGCAAGAGCTGGTCCAGGCCGTCCCTCAAGGGTATCTGCCGACTCAGTTTCTGACACTCAGCAGCCTTCCCCCAGCCTTGCTGCAGCCACTGGGGTCCCATTGCAGAGGAGCTGCAGGGTGGGAAGGGGCGAATCTCGCAAGTGCAGCAGATCACCCTCGAAGGGCAAAAAGTAGGAGGTGTGGCAACATGCTGTTAAATGTTTTATTGAAGGCCGAGGATCGTGGTCACTTTTTGGTTGCTGTTTTGTTCATTGTCTCCAGGTTGTGAGAGCCAGTTATGTGTCTGACTGCTTTTTTGGGGGTTTCTCTCTATTACTTTGTCATGCGGGAAGGGCACACAGTTTGTTAAATAAAGAAGTGTCTTTATTCAGAATGTGCATGTTTGCTCTTTGAACTATTTGTTGCCTTGACCGGCTTAGGGGTTGCGAAGCGGTTTCATTCATGTTCTTTCAATGGCAGAAGCCATTCCCTCAGAGGGGGCCTAGAACCGACTTGCAATAAGCCGCTGACGGACAGCCCTTGCACTTTGTGCCTCCCTCCCGTCTTGGTGCTCCTCCTCCTCCTCCTCTGCTGGTGCTCCAATGTCTGGTGGCAGTGGCTGAGTCCTGAGGATTGCCAGGTTATGCAGCATGCAGCACACTACAACGAAATGGGAGACTCGCTCAGGTGAGTACTGAAGGGCTCCCCCGGAATGGTCCAGACAGTGGAACCGTTGCTTGAGCACGCCGATTGTGTGCTCAATTATGTTCCTGGTCGCTTGATGGCTCTCATTGTACCGTTCTTCAGCAGGGGTGCTGGGCACATGGAGTGGGGTCACCAGCCAGGTGCACAGAGGATAGCCCTTGTCCCCGAGAAACCAGCCTCCTGGGTGAGCCGGGGCTTCGAAAAGGTCTGCCACAGAAGTCTGGCGCAGGATGGAGGCATCGTGGCTGCTGCCTGGAAAGCAGGCATTGACAGCGAGTATCAGCTGTCTGTGGTCACACACCAACTGGACGTTCAACGAATGGAACCCCTTCTGGTTGCGGTAATCCTTGGCATTCTCTTGCGGTGCCCGTAAAGCCACATGTGTGCAGTCAATGGCACCCTGGACCATGGGGAAGCCCGCTATTCTTGCAAATCCCATTGCGTGCTCTTGCTGCTTGCCCAGGGTCTCATGGGGAAGGAAATGTACTGACGTCTCCTTTTAAAGAGGGCATTCGTGACTTGACGGATGCAGAAATGCACCGCGAACTGGGAGATATTTGCAATGTCCCCAATAGCGGATTGGAAGGAGCCGGTGGCATAGAAGTTGAGAGCCACTGTGACCTTCACTGCCACCGACAGAGACGTCCTGCTCCTCAGTTGAGGCTGCAGATCTGGCTGAAGTAGGTGGCAGAGCTCAGTGACCACCTCCCTGCTGAATCGCATCCTCCGAAAACACTGCTCCTCAGGCATGTTGAGGTATGAGAACTGTTGGTGGAAAACCCTGGGACGGTAAGGTCTCGTGTGCCAACGCCTGTTGGCCCTCCTCCGTCTGGCCATGATTGGCACTCTCTCTCGGCGTCTCTGAGCCCTCTCAATGTAATGGAGAAACCCAACGTTTCCACCCATTGCAGCCCCCATAGTATGTGGCCACTCAAGGTTATGCCAGTGAAAAAGCAAACCAACTACAAAGTTCTGGGCCCAAGCCAGAAGTACCTGTGTGAGTGCTGACTCAATGCAGAAAGCTCTCTCCCTTTGTCTCTCTGCAAATCTCTCTCTCTCACAGAAGGAGTGGTCCAAAAATGGCTACCACAAAGAAGCCAGGAAGAGCCCTTTTTAAATAGCGTCCCCCCAACCCCACAGCGACTAGGAACCGTTCCAGTCAACCAGTCGCTGGGAGCGCCAGGCGGAAAGGAGGGGGGCGCCACTGAATTTCCGGTTCGGGGCGCCCCAAGGGCATTGCACCATGAAATGACGTCAGGAGCTGTGCGCACAGCTAAGCAGGCGTTGCAGTTTTGCGCCGCCGCTAAATGTCCGCTAAATTTCGCAAGAGGCGCAGGTCTCACCGCGCCCGGGCGCTAGCCGCCTCGCGCCCCACTTATCGCCTCTTAAGGTGCTAATGGGTGGCGCAATCAACTGAATTTCTTCCCTCAAGTCTTTTAAATCTTGCAGGCTTTTGGCCACGCGGTGCGGATGTCATCTTTGGGTACCCTTTTCATTCAAATGTCCATGCAGGGTCCCTTTTATTACTAACTAGCTGGAGTGCCCGGCGGTGCCGAGGGTTTTTTGAGGGCATGTTGTTATGAAAAGTCGATTTTTTTTTTATCTATCTATATATATATAAAAGGATCCGTCCGTCTGTTTGATCTATTTGCACACTGGAATATTAGCTGTTACTCTCCCATGTCTAATTTTTTTTTTTTTAACTTTGAAATAACTTTAATGGTAGCAAATTTGTACAGATTAATCTTTCTTTGCAGCTGCCTTTCTCATTGCTGCCAGCACATTGCTGAGTTCTTCTCTCTTCCTCTTGGCACGGATGTGGGTACCAACTCGCTTTTTGATGAATTTGAGTGCACGCTTGTCTTTAGAGACCTTCAGCAATTCCATTGCACGCCTTTCACAGGGGGCAAAACCACATACCTCACGGATCAGATCTCTGACGAACTTGGTGTGCTTGGTCAGGCGCCCTCTTGAGCGGCACTGCCTTGGGTTGGTCTCATTCTTGGTGACGGGGTCTGTCGCCTGCTGTGCCTGTCCCATGTGTGCATGACATCCCTTCCGGCCGACGCCGTCGCCTCGGGTGACGCCAGCTTCCGCTCGGCTCCGTCCCGCCCCGCCAGCCTTTACCAAGATGGCGGCGATGGTTCCGCTGGGCTCCGTCCCGCCCCGCCAGCCTTTACCAAGATGGCGGCGACGGCTCCGCTCGGCTCCGTCCCGCCAGCCTTTACCAAGATTGAAGCGATGGCTGTGCTCGGCTCCGTCCCGCCCCACCTGCCTTTACCAAGATGGCGGCGATCGCGGGCCGCTGGTTTGGAATCGGGCCCAGCGGGACGGGTGGTACCTAGCTCGGGCATGGCTGGCGAGGAG
Source organism: Somniosus microcephalus (assembly GCF_052327205.1). Taxonomy (NCBI): domain Eukaryota; kingdom Metazoa; phylum Chordata; class Chondrichthyes; order Squaliformes; family Somniosidae; genus Somniosus; species Somniosus microcephalus. Next base: position 113,116,190 of record NC_140995.1, on the reverse strand, counting down.
AGGCTGAGGCTTTGTGGCCTGAGGCCTGTAGGCAGCTCATCCACCGCCGAGGGGGGGAAAGCCCGAGTCCCCGGCCCGCAGCCGCAAATGGAAAAAGAGCTTACCTACAGGGTTCAACTGGGGATCCGTTATCTTAAAATGCCTCATAAAATGTTAAACGCGGACTTAGTGCATCATGCACTCCTTTGCAAATGGATTTTATTTTCTTTTAAAACCAACTTTTTTTTTGCTGGAAATCTATATTTCATATCATTTAATCCCCATCTGCGTCGTTTCTGGCATTGCCTCCAGTGGTTAATGTGTCAATACTAATGAATCAACAATTTCCTCACCTCCATTACCATTTTTTTAGCTTGAGGCCCGGTAGGTGTTTAATGGCCGCCGCTCAGCTCCCGCTCCCGCACTAACAGCAGTTTGAAGGATTAGGCCCCGCCCACCCCATAGGATTGGTCAAACATCACGTCACTCAACGCTAATCAGCGGTAGGATTGGTCAACCGCTAATGAGCGGATTTTTGAACGTTTTTTGTATACTGTCCGAACAATTTTTGTCTGACCAAAAAGTAAATACGCCTATGAGACTCCCCTAATCATAAGCTTTCTTTTGATATAACATATGTGTAGGTACGCTCTAGAACATTTGAGTGTATAGCGGACAGACAGACAAACAGACAGACAGACATACAGACAGACATATAGACAGACAGACGGACGGATCCTTTTATATATATATATAAGATAGATAACCTTTGGGGAAATGTAGAAATTTTGCGAATCTTACAAATGTCAAATTGAAAAGGAGCAAATGTGCATTTGTGCTGCACAAGGTTGTGTACCTTGGTCTGAAAGTTGATTAAAATGGCTTGCAACCAGTTAAGGAAAAGGTTGATGCTGTCATCAATGCTCCAAAGCCACAGAGCATGTCTGAGTTAAGATATTTCCTTGTAATGGTCCAGTACTACGCACGTTTCTTACCTGAGTTAGCAACCATGTTAGTTCCATTGCACGAGCTCCTCAAGAAGGATGTCCAGTGGAAGTGGACAAAAGCGCAACAGGAAGTTTACGCCACTTATAAGAGAAGTCCCTCTAGCGATACTATACTTGTGCACTACAACACAGAGCACGAGCTTAAGTTAGCGTTTGATGCTTCCAGTAACGGTGTGGGAGCTGTCATAAGCCACGTAATGGATGGCGGCCAAGAGAAACCAATTACATTTGCATCGCGAACCCTCACAAAGAGCAAAAGAAACTACACGCAAATTGAAAAGGAAGCTGTGGTGTATGTGCCTTTAAGAGCCCCTGTGTACTGTAATGCCGGTAATGGCCATTCGGGCTATATAAGCCTGTATAGTGTCTTGTATCTGTTAGTTCACCTCCAGACTTTGTTCAGTAAACACCTGTGAAACCAACTCCTGCATTCCGTGTCTCCATTAACACACGGATACAACAGTGGTGACGAATTGGAAACGGACTTACCTGCAATTCGGCAGCACCTCAAGGAGATCGATTCCTCAGACGAAAGTCGAAGAAAAACAAGAAATAAAAAAAAAAACTGTGGTTTCACCAGCTAGCCGAGCTGGTGGCAGGTACTGCAATAATCCTTCCTGGGCGGCGGGCTGGGGCTCCATCGGCTGGCTCTGCAGCGGGGCCGAGCAGCGAAGGCAGAGGCAAACAGAGACAGAGGGTGGAGCACTCGGGAGACGGCCGGTGCTGCAAAGCAGGTCGGCGTTCGGACCAAGCAGAGGGAGGGAAAAGTCCCAGAGAGTCCGGCGGGAACGAGTCTCCACCTATTAAAAATACCTATGTAAATAAAAACCATGGAGAACAGCGTTGTCAGCAGCGGCGGGAAAGCGCGGGAGGCGCCATTTTTTTTCTGCGGGGAAGAAAGGAAAGCGCGGGAGGCGCCATTTTTTTTCAGGATGCCTAAGACTGGCAATATTACTGCTTTCGATAGCGATATAGAGGATTGGACCACATATGTGGAAAGAGTGGAAGTATATTGCACAGCAAATGAAATAGAGGATGATAAAAAGGCATCAGTACTTCTAAATCTAATGGGCGCAAGGACATACGGGCTGTTACAAAACTTAATCACTCCAGCCAAACCGAAGGACAAGAATTTTAAGGAGATTGTTGATACCCTACAGGAGCACTTAAACCCAACACCGCTGCTGATAGTGGAACGATTCAAATTCTTCAGGAGGAATCAGCACAAGAATGAAAGTAACGCTGATTACCTCACCAAATTAAGGAAGCTGTCAAAGCACTGCCAATTCGGGGCAGGACTGGCAGATTCTCTTCGAGACAAATTCGTCTGCGGTCTCCTAAGTGAAGGAACACAGAAAAGGCTACTTTCTGAGAGAGATTTGACACTGGACAAGGCTTTCAGTGTGGCTGTTTCATACGAAGCAGCCGCAAGAGGAGCTGCAGAGATACAGCAAAAGCCACAGGACTTCGGCACCCATGAAATGACACAGGGTTTCGAGAGATGTTATCGCTGCGGCAGATCCACCCATGACCAGAGGGACTGCTGGGTCAAGGACAAAGCATGCAGGCAATGCGGAAAGATTGGACACATTGCACGTGTATGTCGATCTGGAAACAAAAAATCCACGGACAGGAAAAAAATCAATAAGGAAAAGTACAGAAAGGTACAAATGATGACGGACAGTAGCTCCGAAGACCAGAAGAGCAATAGCGACTCCGGAAACAAGAGACTAAGCTGTCTCAAATTACATAATGTAATTGCCAAAGAAGATTACCAGACCATTTGGGTTACCCTCACGATAGCGGGGTCCCCAGTTAAAATGGAGCTAGATACAGGATCAGCGCTGACCGTCATAAGTCGACGGGATTACAAACGGCTATTTCCGCATATACCTTTGAAAGACACATCCATTATCTTGAAAACATATACGGGGCAGAAAGTATACCCCAAAGGGAAAATAAGGGTGCCTGTTGTATACAACGGCAAGGAAATACAGAAGTTGTATTTATACGTTCTGCAAGATGGTGGTCCACCGCTGTTGGGACGTGAATGGATCAGGAAGATACGTTTAGACTGGCACTCCATTCAAGCACTGACGGTGACCAGTAAGAAAAAAAATGATGATGATGTCATACCTGAACGATTAAAAGACATCTTGGCCAATGCCAAGGAAGTGTTTCAACAGGAACTAGGAACCTTGAAAGGTGTCACTGCCTCAATAAAAGTGGAAGATGCGGCTATTCCCAAGTTTTTTGGCAAGGCCGGTGCCATACGCAATTCGTCCAGCAGTCGAGGCAGAGCTGGAGAATTTGGAAAAGGCAGGTGTATTATCCAAGATAGATTGGAGCGAGTGGGCAACACCCATCGTCCCGGTCATGAAGAAAACGTTGAATAATGATAAATCTGAAGAACAGAGAAAAATTTGCATCTGTGGGGACTTCAAGGTGACTGTAAACCCGTTCCTTCACACGGTACAGTATCCTCTTCCGAGGATAGAAGATATTTTCGCCTCACTATCCGGAGGGAAACGTTTCACCAAAATTGACTTGGCACAGGCATATCTACAGATGGAGGTTGAAGAGGCCTCTAAAAAGTATCTCACGATAAATACACACAAAGGCCTGTACCAGTACAATCGACTGGCTTTCGGAATAGCATCAGCTCCAGCTATCTGGCAAAGAGCTATGGAGCAAGTCCTCCAAGGAATTCCGGGGACTCAATGCTACCTAGACGACATGCTTGTAACAGGAGAAAACGACAACGAGCACCTTGCCAATTTGGAGCAGGTGCTCACTAGGCTGAGAGAATGGGGCCTACGAGCAAATCGCCCCAAGTGCAAATTTTTCCAGAAACAAATATCATATTGTGGCCACATAATTAACGAGGAAGGGTTGCATAATGTGGTGATTATTCTTTATGTTTAGTAAGAAGTATTGTGATTGGTTGTTTGTTTCCTGCCTTGGGATATATGTTGTAATCTCATTGGTAGTTGATGTCATGTGATTTGTGGTGGCCATCTTAAATTCAGTTCTTTCCAGCCTTTAGTTGGGACTGGGTGTTGAAGATGTGCTACAGGATTTTTAAGTTAATAAAGCCTAGATTAGAAAGGCAAATCTATTCTTTATTTCAATTTATTAACTTTATGTCAGAATGGAGCGATATCTTCAACCAGAACGATTCAATGCTGACCCTAATTCTGCAGGAGTGGATGATAAATGGAAACACTGGTATTGTACATTTAAAAACTTTTTGGGCGTGTTGGATCAAGAGTCTCTAAATAAGCTGAATATGCTGATCAACTACATTGCTCCGGATGTGTATAAGTATATTTTGGACTGTAAAACTTACGAAGTGGCTATTTCTACATTGGAAAAGATTTTTGTTGAACCAAAGAATGAGGTATTTGCACGTCACCTTCTATCTGCCCGTAGGCAGCAGGTGGGAGAATCTTTGGATACTTATTTACAAGCACTTCGGTGCCTTAGTGTTAACTGTAATTATAAGGCCGTGACGGCTGAAGAATATAAGGAAGAATCGGTACGGGATGCTTTTATTAATGGATTACTGTCTAGATCAATTCGTCAGCGGTTGTTAGAAAATAAGACTTTGGATCTTAAGAGTGCTTTTGAGCAAGCTTCTACATTGGATGTGGCTCAGAGAAGTTCGGCTTCTTATGCTCTTTTTAATCGGCCTGTGACTGTGGTTTCGGCAGTTCCGGATGAAAAGGAATTATGTGGACTTAATAGGAGTGGTTTACTAGATTCTGAAACAGTTTCTACTTCAGCGGCTGTTGCCTCTAGGATTCAGAAGTGTTATTTTTGTGGGAACGTCCGGCACCCTCGTCTGAAGTGTCCTGCTCGGGAGGCTGTGTGTAGTAAATGCAGCAAGAGAGGTCATTACGCACGTGTGTGTAAATCATCAGGTTCAATTACCTCCTCTGTGACTATTCAGCCTTTAGATAGGGCGTTTATTGCATCAATTTCTGCTGCATTTGCTCATGGCCTGAACAAAGCTATAGTTACGGCCCAAGTTAATGGGTTGGAAGTGAAGGCCCTTATAGATACGGGCAGTACCGAGAGTTTTATAAGTCTTCAGTTTGCAAAGGAGAAGCATTTGAAAATTTCGCCTGTTTCCTATCAGGTGTGTATGGCTCAGACGACTCTCACTTCACAAGTAGCTGGTTGTTGCCTTGTGAAATTGATTCTTCTAGGTAATACGTATACTGATATACGCCTATCTGTTTTGCCTAATCTCTGTGCGGATATTTTGATTGGTCATGATGTTCTTCAGTTACACGAGTCTCTCAATCTTTCATTTGGAGGGACTGAGCCACCTTTATCTATTTGTGGATTAACCTCTTTATCCATTTCTCCATTATCACTTTTTTCCAAATTGATGCCGGATTGTAAGCCAATTGCTACCAAGTCAAGAAGGTATAGCAGTCAGGATAGAGAATTTATTAATTCTGAAGTTCAACGTCTCTTATTGGAAGGAATCATTGAACCTAGTTGTTCGCCTTGGCGGGCACAGGTAGTTGTCACGACTAACGAGAGACATAAGAAATGAATGGTGATAGACTATTCCCAAACTATTAATAGGTATACTCAATTAGATGTGTACCCTTTGCCTAAGATTGATGAGCTTATCAATAAAGTATCTCAGTATAAGGTTTTTAGCACTATTGACCTAAAGAGTGCTTATCATCAGATTCCTATTGTTAAGAAGGATCAACCATATACGGCCTTTGAGGCTGGTGGAAAGCTGTATCAGTTTTGCCGAATACCATTTGGTGTTACTAATGGTGTTGCTTGTTTTCAACGGGCAATGGATGCTTTTATAAGTGATAACTCTCTCTCTGACACCTTTTCATACTTAGATGACATCACGGTGTGTGGCAAATCAAGGGTGGAGCATGATTCTAATTTAGAAAGATTCCTTCAAGCTGCGGAAAAAGTTAGTTTAACTTTCAATAAAGAGAAGTGTACCTTTTCGACCACTGAGGTAAATCTACTGGGGTATATTATCTTGGGAAACAAGATTAAACCAGACCCAGAACATCTGCGACCATTGATTGATTTACCCTGTCCTACTAATTCTAAGGCTTTGCAACGAGTTGTTGGACTGTTTTCTTACTATTCTAATTGGATTGCAAATTTTTCACAGAAGATCCGGCCTCTTATTCGCATTACGACATATCCTCTATCATGGGAGGCCAGGACGTGTTTTGATAATTTTAAAAAGGATATCTTTGGAGCAGTTGTGCATTCTATTGATGAGCAGGTTCCTTTTGTGATTGAGACGGACGCTTCTGATTTTGCAATTGGGGCTACTCTGAACCAAAATGGAAGACCTGTGGCCTTTTTCTCACGTACCTTGAACAATAGTGAAAAAAGCATTCTTCAATAGAGAAAGAGGCGTATGCAATAGTAGAAGCACTGCGTAAATGGAGACATTATTTATCGGGGCGACATTTTACGTTGGTAACTGATCAAAAGTCTGTGTCATTTATGTTTGATGTCAAACATTTTGGAAAGATTAAGAATGATAAAATAATGAGGTGGAGGATTGAGTTGGCATGTTACCATTTTGATACAGTTTATCGTCCGGGGAAGGGTAATGTTGCTGCTGATGCGCTGTCGAGGGCTTATTGTTCTGTGATTCACGGAGATACGCTTATTAATCTTCACAATGCCTTATGCCATCCTGGGGTTACGAGGATGATACACTTCATACGCAGTAAGAATTTGCCCTTTTCAGTTGAAGACGTCAAGCGGATGACTTCATCATGTTCTATCTGTGCTCGGTGTAAACCGAATTTCTTTAAGCCTCAACGAGCTCATCTTATAAAGGCTACTTCTCCTTTTGAACGTTTGAGCATTGATTTTAAGGGGCCTCTTCCTTCAACTACTCAAAACCGATATATATTTACTGTTGTGGATGAGTTTTCAAGGTTCCCTTTTGCTTTTCCTTGCACAGATGTATCATCTGCTACAGTTATCAAATGTCTGACTCAACTTTTTGTCATCTTTGGGATGCCTGCGTATATCCATTCGGATCAGGGAAGTTCTTTTATGCCTTCCCAGTTGAAGGAATACCTTCAGAGTCGGGGAATTTCTACTAGCAGAACTACCCCGTATAATCCCCAGGGTAATGGACAGTGCGAACAATACAATGGGGTGATCTGGAAGGCAGTTATGTTGGCTTTGACATCCCGGAACCTTAAGAATACACAGTGGGAAATGGTACTGCCTGATGCCCTGCATTCCATTCGATCATTGCTCTCAACAGCTACTAATGTGACCCCCCATGAAAGGCTCTTTAACTATCCGCGGAGATCTACTACGGGATATTCGGTACCTTCATGGCTTACTATGCAGGGACCTGTGCTGCTTCGACGCCATGTTAGATTGTCAAAATATGAGCCTTTAGTGGAGGAGGTGGAGCTGTTGGAGGCAAATTCCCAATATGCTCATATTCGATTCCAAGATGGGAAAGAAAGTACCGTTTCAATTAAAGACTTGGCTCCTTGTGGTGGCCAGCCCTCTTCTGAGGATATTAACAATAATCATGATTCAGATAATGTGGATGCTGTTACAGATACTACGAATATTTCCAATCCGACTGCAGATAATTATACTTCTATTAGTCAGCCCTCGATGGATGTTCATGACCGTCCCAGTTTACCTCCTGATGGGATTTCTAATCCGGAAACCGTTGAAAATCGGGATATGGATAGCCTTCCGGCAGAAGATATTTCTCTGTCTCCTGGTGTGGGAGGGCAAGGAATTTCACCAAGGTTAAGAAGGTCGACACGAACAAAATATCCGGTCGACCGATTGAAAATGGACTTTTAAATTGATAGTAATGTTTTAAAATTGTTGAAATATTATATTATATTGTTTTAGTTGAGAGATATTTAATACTTATGTGCAATGTTACTATTTGTTGTTGCTCACTTAGTATTGTCATGTTGAATAGTTTTATTTTGTCTGTGCATAGTTTTAGTTGTAAATAATTAATTATAAATTGTAAAGGTTATTTAGGTTGGAGTATATTTTAAAAGGAGGGGTGAATGTGGTGATTATTCTTTATGTTTAGTAAGAAGTGTTGTGATTGGTTGTTTGTTTCCTGCCTTGGGATATATGTTGTAATCTCATTGGTAGTTGATGTCATGTGATTTGTGGTGGCCATCTTAAATTCAGTTCTTTCCAGCCTTTAGTTGGGACTGGGTGTTGAAGATGTGCTACAGGATTTTTAAGTTAATAAAGCCTAGATTAGAAAGGCAAATCTATTCTTTATTTCACATAAGTCACCTGAAAAAATTGAAGCGGTCATAAAAGCCCCAGCACCTGAAAATGTCTCACAATTAAGGTCGTTCCTGGGATTGATAAATTACTATCATAAATTTTTACCGAACTTGTCAACTCTTCTGCACCCTCTTAACGAACTGCTACAAACGGGAGTAATTTGGAAATGGAGCGAAGACTGTAAACGTGCCTTCCATAAATGCAAAGGCTTGATCACGTCCAAGGAAGTTTTGGCTCATTACAACCCATCACTGCCAATCAGACTGGCGTGCGATGCATCCCCTTATGGCGTAGGAGCGGTATTATCGCATAGATTCCCTGATGGCTCGGAGCGGCCGATAGCTTTTGCGTCACGCTCATTGAACTCAGCTGAGCGTAACTATGCCCAGATCGACAGGGAAGCACTTAGCCTGGTATGGGGAGTGAAGAAATTCAACCATTACCTACACGGACAAAAATTTACCTTGTTGACTGACCATCAACTCCTCGTCTCCATATTCAACCCTAAAAAGGGTGTTCCCATTATGACAGTGCAAAGGCTACAGAGGTGGTCCCTTTTCCTAGGGGCACACCAATATGACATAGAATACAAAGGATCAAAACAGCATGGGAATGCTGACGGTTTATCACGCCTACCGTTGCCAACGGTAGAAGAGGCACCTACAGTGGACCCAGTGGAGATGTTCCACTCAACCATAGTGGAATGTCTACCAGTAACAAATTCTGCCATTGAAAAGGAAACGAGAAATGACCCGACTTTCTCATGAGTCTACGATTTAACGGTGAAGAGATGGCCAGCACATGGCGAACCACTGTTGCCAGCATTCTCGCAAAGAAGAGAACAGCTGTCAGTGTGCCGAGGAACCTTGATGTGTGGATCCAGAGTGGTGATTCCACCCAAACTCCAGGATAAAGTGCTAAAGGAGCTTCACGAGGGGCATCTGGGTGGAGTGAAAATGAAGAACCTAGCCAGAGCGTTTGTGTGGTAGCCAGGTGTCGATGGAGACATCGAAGAAATGACCAAGAGCTGCCTAGGATGCCAGAAGGTCCAAAACGCCCCACCACAAGCCCCTCTACATCCATGGGAGTGGCCCTCATCTCCATGGCAAAGGGTACACGTCGACTTTGCTGGTCCATTTATGGACTCAATGTTCTTAATCGCGGTTGATGCACACTCCAAGTGGCCGGAGGTAATAAAGATGTCCTCCACCACCACGGAAAAAACCATCACAGTATTAAGGACCATATTTGCCAGGAATGGGCTGCCTGAACAGATCTGTTCTGATAATGGACCGCAATTTGCGTCCGAAGAATTCAGGAAGTTCTTAAAAAACAATGGGGTTAAGCACTACACGTCCGCCCCATACCATCCCGCCACCAATGGATTGGCTGAAAGGTTTGTCCAGACCTTCAAGAAGGCCATAAAAGCCATGGGTAATGAAGACATAAATCTACAGCATAAGGTAGATAACTTCTTGTTTGCATACAGGAATGCAACACATGTGGTTACAAACCAAACTCCTGCCATGATGTTCTTCAATAGAAGCCTACGATGCCGGCTGGATTTGATCAAGCCAAACATCAGAAGGGGCGTGGAGACCGGCAATTTCAAGGCATGAATGAAAGGCCAACTAGAACCTTCCAGATAGGTCAACAAGTTTTGGCCCGGGACTACCGTACCGAGAAATGGCAGCCTGGAACTATTTGCACACGACTAGGACCACTGATGTATACCGTGGACATTGGAGAAAGCATAATAAGGCGCCATGCTGACCAGATCATAGAGTCATCCGTAAAGGGACAACCTACACCACAACTCTATACGCCTAATGATGAAGCAGAGATACCCATAGTATCTACCTCCGATCCGGTGATACTGGATCCAGATGAACCCGACACTGGCATTCAAGCCGAATTGACCTTGCCAAAAGATCCTACTACACCACCAAAAACTACTACACCACCGAGGCATTATCCGGACCGAGTCAGGAAGCCTCCAGAGAGACTGACTTATAATTGATTAACTGCAGCAAATGTGTAGATTATTGTTCTTGTAACATGTTAATTAATGATTACTTAAAATGTAATGTACTGGTTGTCTAAAAGGGGAGGAATTGTGGTGTATGTGCCTTTAAGAGCCCCTGTGTACTGTAATGCCGGTAATGGCCACTCGGGCTATATAAGCCTGTAGAGTGTCTTGTATCTGTTAGTTCACCTCCAGACTTTGTTCAGTAAACACCTGTGAAACCAACTCCTGCATTCTGTGCCTCCATTAACACACGGATACAACAGAAGCACTCGCCATAGTGTTTGGAATCAAGAAATTCCAACAGTTCCTGATCAGCAGAAAGTTTACCCTGATAACCGATCGCAAACCGCTCCTAGCAATATTGGGGCCCAAATCTGCCATCTCTGCAATGGCCGCATCAAAAATGCGATGTTGGGCAGTGTTGTTGTCATAATATGACTACACGATTGAATATTGTACTTCAAAGCTGAACGCAATCGCAGATGCCTTGTCCAAGTTGCCACATGAGCACTTGTGTTGGGAGTGAAGGGGAGATTTTCACATTAGATGCAGTTGACAAAGACTTTCTCGTGAATGCAACTGAGATTGCAGATGAGACTCAAAAGGACTCAGTACTGAAAAGAATGTATGAAAACACCTTGAATGGATGGGCTGATCAGTGTCTGGACACAGAATTGAAACCATTCCACAACCGTTGTACTGAATTGTCTTGTGAGCAATGTTGTATCAAGTGGGGAATCAGAGTGGTGGTACCTACTTCTTTAAAAGATAGAATTCTGGTCGAACTTCATACTGAACATCCAGGGATCGTCAGTATGAAATCAATTGCAAGAAGTTTTGTTTACTGGCCTGGATTCGACAGTGACCTTGAATCACTTGTCAGCAAATGCAGAGTTTGCCAAACTTGCAGAAACAAGCCACCCAAAACTCCACTGCAACTCTGGTCATGGCCAAGTAGACCTTCTCAGAGAGTACATGTAGACTTCTGTGAGAAAGCAAATGATTATTTCCTGGTATTTGTTGATAGTCACTCAAAGTGGATTGAAGTGAAAACATGGGTTCAAATATTACAACTGAACGTACCATAGATGAGTTGAGGTTTATCTTTCCATGTCATGGCTTACCTGAAGAGTTTGTTTCTGACAATGGCCCTCAGTTCCGTTCTGTTCTATTCCCAGAGTTCATGAAATGGAACGGTATCAAACACACTCTCATTCCACCATACCATCCAGCTTCAAACGGAGCAGCCAAAAGGTCAGTCAGAATAGTAAAAGAAGTAAAAGAAATAGTAAAAGAGGCAGCACGGTGGCATAGTGGTTAGCACTGTTGCCTCACAGCGCCAGGGACCCGGGTTCGAATCCAGCCTCGAGTGACTGTCTGTGTGGAGTTTGCACATTCTCCCCGTGTTTGCGTGGGTTTACTCCGGGTGCTCCGGTTTCCTCACACAGTCCAAAGATGTGCGGGTTAGGTTGATTGGCCATGATAAATTGACCCTTAGTGCTAGGGGGATTAAATACGTGGGGTTACGGGGATAGGGTGGGATATGTGTTGGTGTAGGGGTTACGGGGATCGGGTGGGATATGTGTCGGTGCAGGCTCGATGGGCCGAAATGGCCTCGATCTGCATTGTGGGGTTTCTGTGATTCTGTGAAGCTCTCAAAAAGCAACTGTTGCAGGATTGTTCGGGACTCAGCATGATGCAACATTTGGCAAATTTCTTGCTGAAGTACAGAACTACGCTGCACACTACATCTGGATATACCCCAGCAGAACTCTTGATGAAGAGGAGATTGAGAACATGATTCAGTCTTGTTCAACCAAATTTGGCCTCAAGAGTTGAACAGAAACAGTTGAGTCAGAAACATTATTATGACAGCAATCAGAAAGAACGCAGTTTCAAACAAAATAAGTGTGTTCGTGTTCCCAGTCCCCCTGGAAAATCAAGTTCACACAAGTGGGATGTAGGAACCATAGTAGAGGTTGGTGGGACCTTTACAGGGCCATCAGCGAATAACAAACTGCGCACCCAGACGGAGCTTTTATCGTTGCGGGGGACTTCAATCACATAAACCTAAAAACTGTACGACCGAAATTCCACAAGAATGTCTCCTGCCCCACAAGAGGGGAGAACACACTGGATCAAGTCTACACGAGCATTGTAGATGCTTATAAGGCCATTCCCTGCCCCCACCTTGGGAAGTCTGACCACCTCTCTCTGTTTCTAGCCCCGGCATACAAACCGCTCATCAAAAGAGGGAGAACATCAGTGAGAGCAGTGAAAGTATGGCCAGAGGGGGCAGTATCGGAGCTTCAGGACTGCTTCGAACGCACTGACTGGGGCATGTTTGCCCATAATGACATCGAGGAGTACGCATCCACAGTGCTATTCTACATCAACAGCTACGTCGAGGTCGTCATGACCCATAAAAATATCAGGACATACCCCAACCAGAAACCCTGGATGAACAGAGAAGTCCACTCACTGTTGAAAGCACGCGACGCAGCATTTAAATCTGGCGACACGGCGGCTTACAGTGCAGCTAGGACCAACCTAAAAAAGGGTATCAGGACTGCCAAAAGGAAACAGACACTGCGGATAGAGGATCACTTCCGCAACAACTCGGACTCCTGGTGCATGTGGCAAGGCATCCAGTCCATCACTGACTACAAGGGCAAAAACACCAGTCCCCCGGTTAGCGATGCCTCCCTTCCGGAGGAGCTTAACAACTTCTATGCTCGCTTCGACAGGGACAACATGGAGCCGGCTACCAAAGCCTTGCCACCCCCGGAAGACCAGGTGCTCACTCTGTTGACCTCCGACGTAAGGGGTGTTCTACGCAGAGTGAACACACGAAAGGCTGCTGGACCGGATAGCATCCCTGGACGGGTACTCAAGGAATGTGCTGATCAGCTGGCTGATGTCTTCACCGCCATCTTCAATCTGTCATTGGCCCAGGCAGTAGTCCCTACATGCTTCAAGACTGCTACCATTATTCCTGTGCCAAAAGAAACGGCTGTGACGTGCCTGAACGACTATCGACCTGTCGCACTCACACCCATCATAATGAAGTGTTTCGAGAGACTGGTCTTGGCCCACATCAAAGCCAGTGTTCCTGCCTCCCTTGACCAACACCAGTTTGCCTATCGTGCAAACAGATCAACGGAGGATGCAATCACAACTGCTCTACACTCGGCACTGAATCACCTAGATGGTAAGGAGACCTACATCAGAATGCTGTTTATAGACTACAGCTCAGCATTCAACACTATCGTCCCCAACAAGCTGGCCACCAAACTCCAAACTCTTGGCCTGAACACTTCCCTCTGCAACTGGACCCTGGACTTCCTAACAAACAGACCCCAGTCTGTCAAATTAGGTAAGCACACCTCCCCCCCCGACCCTGAACACGGGGGCCCCACAAGGATGTGTGCTGAGCCCCCTCCTCTACTCCCTCTTCACCCACGACTGTGTGGCTGTTAATGGTTCCAACACCATCATCAAGTTTGCAGATGACACCACGGTAGTAGGCCAGATCACCAACAACGATGAGTCAGCCTACAGGGAGGAGGTCCAGCATCTCGTGAAGTGGTGCGCCGATAAAAACCTGGCCCTTAACACCAAGAAAACAAAAGAAATCATTGTGGACTTCAGGAAGTCCAAAGGCGGAAGTCACACCCCCATCCACATCAATGGGGCTGTGGTGGAAAGGGTGGACAGCTTAAGTTCCTCGGAGTCCACATCACGGAAGACCTCTCCTGGTCCCTCAACACCTCCTCTCTGGTGAAGAAGGCCCAGCAGTGCCTATATTTCTTAAGGGGGCTGAAGGGATGTAATCTGTCACCCCTGATCCTCTCTAACTTTTACCGCTGCACTATAGAGAGCATCCTGACAAACTGTATCACAGTATGGTATGGCAGCTGTAGCTACTATGACCGGAAAGCCCTGCAGCGGGTAGTCAAAACTGCCCAACGCATTACCGGCACCCGGCTACTGACCATAGAGCACATATACCAGAAACGCTGTCTACGGAGGTCACGGTCCATCATCAAAGACCCTACCCACCCCAGCCACAGTCTGTTCGCCCTCCTACCATCTGGGAGACGCTACAGATGCATTTGCACCCGTACGACCAGATTTAGGAACAGCTTCTTTCCCAGGGCTGTCATCCTACTGAACTCCACAAATAAACTCTAAAGCCTGCACATCTGCCAATGCACTTTATTATGGTCATACTTATGTTAATATACTACAAGCCAAATATATGTTGAATGTTTAAATGTCTTAATCCAAATGTACACTCTCGGGAGCCGCAAGCCTACATTTTGTTGTACTGCACTTGTGCACTAACAATGACAATAAAAGTTGATTTGATTTTTGATTTGATTTGATTTGAACCAAGAGATATTTGGTTGAAATTGGTGACAACATCCGAAGTGTTCATGTAGATCAAATGATCTCTGCTAGCTTGGCATAAAAATAAAACAAAAAAGGTGACTCAATCGTGGCTAACAAGGGAAATTAGGGATAGCATAAGATCCAAGGAGAGGACATATAAATTGGCCAGAAAAAGCAGTAAACCTGAGGATTGGGAGCAATTTAGGATTCAACAAAGGAGGACAAAGGGATTAATTAAGAAAGGGAAAATAGAATATGAGAGTAAGCTTGTAGGGAACATAAAAACTGACTGTAAAAGCTTTTATAGATATGTGAAGAGAAAAAGATTGGTGAAGTCAAACGTAGGTCCCTTGCAGTCAGAATCAGGGGAATTTATAATGGGGAACAAAGAAATGGCCGACCAATTAAATACATATTTTGGTTCTGTTTTCACAAAGGAGGACACAAATAACTTCCCAGAGATGTCGGGGAACATAGGGTCCGATGAAAGGGAGGAACTGAAAGAAATCAGTATTTGTAGGGAAATGGGGTTAGGGAAATTGATGGGATTGAAGGCCGATAAATCCCCAGGGCCTGATAATCTACATCCTAGGGTACTTAAGGAAGTGGCCCTAGAAATAGTAGATGCATTGCTGATCATCTTCCAACATTCGATGGAATCTGGAACAGTACCCATGGATTGGAGGGTAGCTAATGTTACCCCACTATTCAAAAAAGGTGGTAGAGAGAAAACGGGGAATTACAGACCGATAAGCCTGACATCGGTAGTTTGGAAAATGCTAGAGTCCATTGTAAAAGATGTAATAGCAGAGCACTTGGAAAACAGTGACAGGATCGGACAAAGTCAACATGGATTTACAAAAGGTAAATCGTGCTTGACTAATCTACTGGAATTTTTTGAGGAAGTAACTGGTAAAATAGATAAGGGAGAACCAGTGGATGTGGTATATTTGGACTTTCAGAAGACTTTCGATAAGGTCCCGCATAAGAGATTAGCGTGTAAATTTAAGGCGCATGGGATTGGGGGCAAGGTATTGGCTTGGATAGAGAACTGGTTGGCAGACAGATAGCAAAGAGTGGGAATAAACGGGTCTTTTTCGAAGTGGCAGGCAGTGACTAGTGGGGTACCGCAGGGATCGGTCCTTGGACCCCAGCTATTCACAATATATATTAATGATCTAGACAAGGGAACTAGATGTAATATCTCCAAATTTGCAGACGACACAAAGCTGGGTGGGCGTGTGTGCTGTGAGGAGGATGCCGAGAAACTACAGGATGATATGGACAGGTTGGGTGATTGGGCAGAATCATGGCAGATGCAATATAACGTGGATAAATGTGAGATTATCCACTTTGGTGGCAAAAACAGGAAGACAGATTATTATCTGAATGGCAATAGATTGGGAGAAGGGGAAGTGCAACGAGACCTGGGTGTCCTTGTGCACCAGTCGCTGAAGGTAAGCATGCAGGTGCAGCAGGCGGTTAAGAAGGCAAATGTTATGTTGGCCTTCGTAGCGAGAGGGTTTGAGTACAGGAACAAGGATGTCTTGCTGCAGTTGTACAGGGCCTTGGTGAGCCCACATCTTGAGTATTGTGTGCAGTTTTGGTCGCCTTATCTGAGGAAGGACGTTCTTGCCATGGACGGAGTTCAGCGAAGATTCACCAGGCTGAACCTGGGTTGGCAGGAATGACGTATGAGGAGAGATTGAGTTGATTGGATGTGTAATCGCTGGAGTTTAGAAGAATGAGAGGGGATCTCATTGAAACTTATAAAATTCTGACAGGACTGGACAGTCTAGATGCAGGAAGGATGTTCCCGATGGTCGGGGAGTCTAGAACCAGGGGTCACAGTCTAAGGATAAGGGGTAGGCCATTTAGGACAGAAATGAGGAGGAATTTCTTCACCCAGAGAGTGGTGAATCTGTGGAATTCTTTACCACAGAAGGCAGTAGAGACTAATACATTAAATATATTCAAGAAGGAGTTGGATATATTTCTTACGGCTAAAGAGATCAAGGGGTATAGGGAGAAAGCAGGGACCGGGTACTGAATTTGGATGATCAGCCATGATCGCATTGAATGGCGGAGCAGGCTCGAGGGGCCGAATGGCCTACTCCTGCTCCTATCTTCTATGTTTCTATGTTTCTATGGTAGAGATGAACCAAGACGTGGCCGTGAACCACTTGATCATGAACACATACATGGGTTTGACTCCGTTCAGATTTCAGAAACTGAAGTACCAGGTTCAACCATGTCGGAGCTCGAAACAGGATCATCTTTGAGTTCGGAACCAGAACGAAACAGCCCAAAAATTGGTTCAACACCAAAACCGTCTGTAAGAAGATCAGGAAGGATTCACAAACCTGTTATTAAAATGGATTTGCAGTTCATTTGTAGGATTTGTAGTTCATTTTAAAGAAAAGCCAGGAGATTTTGTTATGTGGTACATGTAATGCTGGGAAAGGTGGGACTGTGGCGGAGACCACATAGGGACAATAACACAATTCACAATGTATAGCCAATGTTGTTATATGTACCTAAACACAATTCACTATGTATAGCCAATGTTGTTATATGTACGTACTTGGTTGGGTTATCGGGGCAGGGTCCCTTTAAGAGCATCGGTAGTGTAATGACATCATGCGTCGGTAGCGTGATGACGTCATAGCCCTGCAACGAGGCTGAAACCCTCAGTCCTCATGGAGAGTGAATAAAGTAACACATGTTTTGCATTGCTGCAACAAAAGTCTCAGACGATTCCAAAGACCTCATCCAAAATGGCGACGAACGCCATTTCCATTAAAATTACCCGAGTTTTGGGAACGACAGGCTGCCGCTTGGTTCGCCCAGGCCGAGGCTCAATTTGCACTCCGGGACATCACCGCGGACAACACGAGGTACTATTACGTCGTCTCTGCTCTCGGCAGCTCCACCACGGCCAGAGTTGTGAGCCTGCTCGAGAACCCCCCGGAGCTCAACAAATTCGAAACGCTGAAAACGCACCTCTTAGAAACTTTTGGACTCACCAAAGCCGAGCACGCACGCCAGCTTCTCTCTCTACCCGGACTTGGCGACTCCAAGCCCTCGGAGCTGATGGACCACATGCTGGCCCTCCTGGGCACACACAGACCATGCTTCCTCTTCAAGGAACTGTTCCTTCAACAGCTGCCAGGTCAGGTACGGTCAGCTTTAGCCAACTCTTCCAGTACCGATTTCTGCGACCTGGCCAAGGAGGCCGACAAATTTTTCTCCGCCGGGCAACAGTACTGCGCGGCCATGCGGAGCCCTGCCCCCACCAATACAGCCCAATGGCGGCAGCCCCCAAGCCTCTGCTTCTACCACGCGCAGTTCGGCCCCAAAGCCAGGAAGTGCCGGCCCCCGTGCAGTTTTCCCGCGTCGAAACAAACGAAAGACCACTCGCCGGCTGCTATGGCTGTCGGCTGTTCAGGCAGTTTGTTATTTATTATGGACACCAACTCTGGACGTCATTTTCTTTGCGACACGGGTGCCCAGGTGAGCGTCCTGCCCGCGTCAACCATAGACATGCAAGGGGGGAACCACGGCCCTGTCCTCGAAGCCACCAACGGCAGTTCCATCCGCACCCTTGGGAAACGGAGCGTGGCGCTCTGTTTTGGCGGGCAGCGGTTCACCTGGGACTTTGTCACGGCAAAAGTGTCCACCCCCCTTCTCGGCGCTGACTACCTCTGTGCCAATGGCCTTTTGGTGGACGTCAAGAACCGACGTCTCATCAACGCTGAGACTTTCAGCTCGCTCCCATGTTCCCTCAGCGGGTCCAGCACGACGATGTTGTCAAGCGCACTCTCGGCCTCCGACGAGTTTTCCCGCCTCCTCACCGAGTTCCCGGACCTCACGAAGCCCACGTTCTCGTCCGCCGCCACCAAACACGGGGTAGAACACCACATCTCGACCACCAGTCCACCCGTCTATGCCCGCGCTCGGCGCCTCAACCCAGGGAAACTCGCCATCGCTAAAGCCGAGTTCGACACCATGGAGTGCCTCGGCATCATCTGCCGGTCAAACAGTCCATGGGCCTTGCCCCTCCACATTGCTCCGAAACCAGGCGGCGGGTGGTGCCCGTGCAGCGATTACCGGCGCCTCAATGACGCTACGGCCCCCGACCGCTACCCGATTCCACACATCCAGGACTTTTCCGCTCGCCTGGCCGGGAAAGTGGTATTCTCGAAAGTGGACCTCGTCCGGGGTTACCACCAGGTCCCTGTCCGGCCGCAGGATGTCCCAAAAACTGCGGTGATCACCCTGTTCGGGCTGTTCGAATTCCTCCACATGCCATTCGGCCTCAAAAACGCCGCCCAGGCTTTTCAATGCCTAATGGACACCGTGTTACGGGACCTGACATTCCTGTTCGTATACCTGGACAACATCCTCATTGCCAGTACCTCCAGGACGGAGCATGTGTCGCACCTTCGGACACTCTTCCAACGCCTCAGCCAGCACGGCCTAATCGTCAACACGGCCAAGTGTCAGTTTGGCCTGTCCTCGATCGACTTTCTCGGGCACCGCATCATGAAGGATGGGGCGGTGCCACTGCCATCGAAAGTGGAGGCCGTGATGGACTTCCCGCGACCCCTCACCATGAAGGCCCTGCAGCAGTTTTTGGGCGTGGTGAACTTTTACCATCGCTTCGTCCCCCGAGCAGCCCAGCTTATGCATCCCCTTTACGAGGCCCTCAAAGGCAAGCCCGACAAGCTCACCGTCGACTGGTCCGAGGAGATGGCCAATTCTTTCACAGACACGAAAAGGGCCCTGGCTAACGTGACCATGCTGGCGCATCCGTTACCTGATGCGCCAATCGCTCTCACCACCGACGCCTCGGACTATGCGGTCGGCGCCGTCCATGAACAGTGGGTCAACGGCACCTGGCAGCCGCTCGCCTTCTTCAGCTAGCAGCTCCGCCCCAACGAGCGGAAGTACAGCACCTTCGATCGCGAGCTTCTCGGTCTTTACCTCGCGGTCCGACACTTCTGTTTCCTACTGGAGGCTCGCCCGTTCACAGCGTTCATGGACCACAAACCGTTGACCTTCGCCATGGCCAAAGCTTCCGAGCCGTGGTCGGCCCGTCAGCAACGCCAGCTGGCCTTCATCTCAGAGTTCACAATGGACATCCAGCATGTGGCTGGGAAAGACAATCCCGTCGCCGACTGTCTCTCCCGAGCCGTCGCCAGCGCCGTACACCTCGGCATCGACTACGCCCGCATGGCAGCTGACCAGGCCTCCGACCCAGACGTCCAGGCCTACAGGACGGCGGTCACGGGCCTTCAACTAGCGGACGTCGCGTTCGACGATGCCGGCACCACACTCCTGTGCGACATCTCCGTTGGGCAGCCACGTCCCGTCGTGCCCGACGGGTGGAGACAGCAAGTTTTCGATGCCGTCCATAATCTTTCCCACCCGGGCAGGAAGCCATCACAGAAGCTGGTGGTGGCTAAGTTTGTCTGGCACGGGCTCAGGAAAGACGTTCACGACTGGGCCAGCACCTGCATGGTATGCCAATGCTCGAAAGTGCATCGCCATACGAAGGCCCCGTTGGCGCCTTTCGCGGTGCCCAAGAGGCAGTTCGATCATGTTAATGTGGACCTGGTGGGGCCCCTGCCGCCCTCCCGCGGGTTCACCCACCTCCTCACAATGGTCGACAGAACCACCCGATGGCTGGAAGCCGTCCCGCTGTCTTCAACGATGTCCGCCGATGTGGCTCAGGTGTTCATCAGCACTTGGGTCGCCCGGTTCGGCGCCCCATCTGACATATCCTCCGACCGGGGGCCCCAGTTCACGTCGGAGCTCTGGAACGCTGTCGCCCGAGGCCTCGGGTTGAGACGCCACCACACCACAGCATACCGCCCTCAGGCTAATGGACTGTGCAAACGGTTTCATCGCTCCATGAAGGCCGCGCTCCGGGCCAGCCTCCGGGATGACAGTTGGATCGACAGACTCCCGTGGGTCATGCTGGGACACAGGACCGCCCCCAAGGAGGACCTCCAGTCCTCGTCCACCGAGCTCATCTACGGACAGCCGCTGCGGGTTCCCGGGGATTTCATCCCCAACGCAACAGAACCTTGGCCCGCAGCCCGTCAGCGGTCCGACCTTCTGGACAACGCCAAGGTTTTCGTGCCGGTGTCCACGTCGCAGCACGGCCTCCCGCAGTCCCACGTTCCGCTCGACCTTCGTGCGGCGGAGTACGTTTTCGTCCGCCACGACGCCCACCGGGGACCTCTTCAGCCACCCTACGATGGACCATTCCACGTACTGGAAACCGGGGACAAGGCCTTCGTAGTGGATGTCGGCAGTAAGCCGGACTACATTTCCGTGGACCGTCTTAAGCCGGTCCAGCTGGATCTGGACCGACCCGTTGAGTCGGCACAGCCCCCGAGGCGGGGCGACCTCCGGTTTCTGCACCCTCAGTCCACTACTGAGTGCCCGAGGTCCCTCTGACGAACCCCCCGGTCCCTGCCCCGGAATTGAGGAGCCGTTCCGACCGTGTGATCCGGTCCCCTCAACGACTGACATTGCCAGTGCTAGTGAATTCTGGGGGGACGTATGTGGCGGAGACCACATAGGGACAATAACACAATTCACAATGTATAGCCAATGTTGTTATATGTACGTACTTGGTTGGGTTATCAGGGCAGGGTCCCTTTAAGAGCGTCGGTAGCGTGATGACGTCATGCGTCGGTAGCGTGATGACGTCATAGCCCTGCAACGAGGCTGAGACCCTCAGTCCTCATGGAGAGTGAATAAAGTAACACGTGTTTTGCCTTGCTGCAACAAAAGTCTCAGAGCCTGTTGATTTCTAGCGACTCGAACAGGACCATAGTTTTGTTGTATTTGAGAGGGGAATGCATACATTTTTTTTAAAGGGGAAAGCAGTGTAATGTATTATCACATGGTTTATCACATGGCTTAGTATGAGCATGCTCAGTTCGCTCTGGCCTAATAAAGCAAGCACACTAGCAACTCATGTGTCCCTGTCCTTCATTTGTTCTACCCACATATATTACACCTGTAGGTGGTGCTGTGTTAGGAGTTTCCAATGTCATGGTTGTCACACCTTGCCTGTTACAGGCTCACCCAGACTTGCATCTCACACAGCAGCAGTGAATATAAGGTGGGGTTTAAATATTACAAGCACAAAATTTTGTTCCCTCAAAGCTTTGTTGGATTTGTACAATTTCTGCTATTTTCCAAATAGTACAAACAGTAGAATTAGAAACAGATTTAGTGCCAGTTACCTAATGATGAATAACTGTTAATGAGCTGTACAGACCTTTCTCTCCACAACTAGAAGTAATTGCTTGAGTTAAATCATTCATCATCACCACTCACTGGTCTGTCACACACTTGCTAAACACTTACTCCTTGATTTCTGTTGCCGTTCAGTGCTGAACATGACCCTTACCCTGTGCCCCTTGAAATCCAAAAGCAGACACCCGCCCACATTACACACCCCTCTGACGTCCCCCCCCCCACCCCCGCCGTCAGCTAAAAAGTAAGTTGCCCTGCCTATTGAGTGGGAACGTCCACTGAGTGGGCAGAATGCCATGGCTTTGCGGTACAGCAGACTGCCTCCCCACCCCTTCCCCGTGCAGAACTGCTAGTCCTTGCTGCAACATAGGCCAGTGGCCCCACCCCATGAGTAGAATTTTGTGTTGTGGTGACAGGGCAGTCCTCCCCACCCAACAGAATTTCTGATCCAGGCAGAAGGGTGGGCCCTCCTTCCCCTGTTCTTCTCCACCCCTCCTTTACCTCACTCCCTTTCCCTCTCTATTGCACGTCCTTCACCTTCTCTCATCTCTCCCTTTCTCCCCCTTTGCTGTCTTCCCTCCTCTTCCCCTGCTCCCCTCCCCCTCCTACTTTTGTCTGCTCCTGCTCTTCTTTTTCCCCTCCCCTACTTTCTTCTCCCTCTCATCTTCTCCCTCTCATCTCATTTCCCCTCTAACCCACCCCTTCTCCCTCAGTTCACCTTCTTTCCTTCTCTTGCTCTCTTCTCAACCTGCTTTTCCCTCCCTATCTCTCCAGTCCTTCTTCCTCTTTTCCCTCCCCACCCCTCATTTGTTTCTCTCCTATCTGTTTCCTCCTACCCTCCATCCTTCTCTCCCTCCCTGCGTCCAGTTATTCCCCCATCCTCTAACCGTGCTTGACCAGAACACTGCACTTGGCCTTGACTCTCTTCCCCACCCATGTGCAACACCACAGGAGGTTGACTAGTTATGTATTAAACTCAATGAGTGGTTTACAATATTCCATCTCAAATGCATTGAGAACCCATGGCAGGGTCAGTTTATGGTAAAACCCATCACAAAAATGTCAAAATCCACCAGCAGTCCAGTTATACCTGTAGAGGGTGCCGTAATTGGCTGATTTCCATTGTAAATCTGTTCTGGTAATAGCTCAAAAAACAGAATGATACGTCATAAACCAATGTTTGTGAATTACCCTACACTCCCAGGCAGTATCCACCTGGTGGCTCTGTAACAGCCAGGGCTGCATCCCTGTCCTGACCTCATTAAGCCTTATGGAACATATCCTACAAAGAATCAGGAAACTGTGACCCCCTCCATTCATAGAAGGCCAGCCCCTGTCATTTGAGAGTAAACACATTGCGATTATTCATGAAATGTTATGCTGAAATTGTTCTCCACTTAAAGCTTTGTTGTGTTGTTTCTTACCATTTAGCTGGTTTCTCACAGCTTCCGTTGCCTCAGCAAGTGCTAGACCTTATGGTCTATGGACACTCACTTGCCACCAAACCTGTGCTTTGACAGAACCCCTCTCTTCCTCCCATGAGAGTAACTTCCACTTCTGGCAGGGAGGGAAATGTTTGCCTTCTCACCCCCAAGCCCCACTGAAAGGAATTTTGGGTGGGGGACAGAAAGCAGTTACCCTATCAACCATTCCCACCACTCTCCCTCTCACTGAAATAATTTTCAGGTGTTGATTGACTGACTGACCCACTCCCCTCCTTATCCATTGAGGAATTTCTGTGGCTAGTTATGAGGACAGTTTTAATTGACCATTAACCCCACCCCCAATAAGTATTTTGGGGCCAGGTACATTGATTTAGCCGAAAAGAGCAACCCCGCACCCTCACTCGATTGAATTTTGAAGCTTGGTTGGAGGGAAGGTTTAGCTGCCCCCTCTTGTTCAGATGGAAATTTGGGCCACCCCTCACTGCTGAGGTAGTTTCCCTAATATTGTTCCACTGTCTCCTCCTGTCTCTCTCTCTCTCGCCTCCCTGTTACCTTTTCCCCCATTCTTCATCTCTCCACCTACCTCTCCTCTCTGCTCTCGCTCTCTCCTTTCTCTCTCACTCCGCTCCTCTCACACTCCCCTCCTTTTCCCCAGCCATTTTCAATCTCCTCTTCCCCATTTCTTTCCCAGCCCCTCCTCTCCCAGCCAGTTTTTTCTGTCCCCCTCCTTTTCTCCTCCCTCCCGTTCCTCTCCCTTCCTTTTCACCAATCCCTGCCCTTTCTTCCATTACCCCTCTTCCCCCTTCCCCATCCTTTGCCTGGGCCCAATTATTCCCCTGTCCTCTAAACCTGCTTGACCTGAATAATATACAGTACAGTACTTGGTCTTGGCACACTGTATGCAACAACAAAGGAAATTAACCTCATTATACTCTTTTTGGGGAAGAATTTGCATACTGTTTGCACCTAAGGAACTCCCGATCTCCTGTCATAGTTTCGTCAAAAGATTGGCCAAAACCCTAGAGAAATGGCTTAAACAGACGTTTTTAGCCATTTGTGCTGTTTATTCGTGGATTCTGCCGATCTTCTGGCAAAGTTACGGCAGTATATCGCGAGAACCTCAACAGAAGTTCCAGGCTTATCCATCTTCTTGAGCAGACCCAGAGGAAATGTATCCCAGGCTGTTAAGAGAAGCAAGGGAGGAAATAGCGGAGGCTCTGACCATCATTTTCCAATCCTCTCTGGCTACAGGTGTGGTGCTGGAGGACTGGAGGACTGCTAATGTTGTACCATTGTTTAAAAAGGGAAATAGGGATAGACCGAGTAATTATAGGCCAGTCAGCCTAACCTCAGTGGTGGGCAAATTGTTGGAAAAAATCCTGAGGGACAGTATTGATCATCATTTAGAAAGGCACGGATTAATCAAGAACAGTCAGCATGGATTTGTTAAGGGAAGGTTTTGTCTGACTAACTTGATTGAATTTTTTGGATAGGTAACAAGGACGGTTGATGAGAGTAGTCTACATGGATTTTAACAAGGCTTTTGACAAGGTCCCACATGGCAGATTGGTCAGAAAAGTAAATGCCCGTTGGATCCAAGGGAAAGTGGCAAGTTGGTTTCAAAATTGGCTCAGTGGCAGGAAGCAAAGGGTAATGGTCGACGGATGTTTTTGTGACTGGAATTGTTTCCACTGGGGTTCCGCAGAGCTCAGTACTAGGTCCCTTGCTTTTTGTGGCATACATCAATGATTTAGACGTCAATGTAGGGGGCAGATTAAGAAGTTTGCAGATGATGCAAAAATTGGCCGTGTGGTTGATAGGAAGAAAGCTGTAGACTGCAGGAAGATATCAATGGACTGGTCAGGTGGGCAGAAAAGTGGCAAATGGAATTCAATCTGGAGAAGTGTGAGGTAATGCATTTGGAGAGGGCTAATAAGGCAGGGGAATACACAATAGAATACTGAGAAGTGAAGAGGAACAGAGGGACCTTGAAGTGCATGTCCACAGATCCCTGAAGGTAGCAGGACAGGTAGATAAGGTGGTTAAAAAGGCATACAGGATACTTTCCTTTATTAGCTAAGGCATAGAATATAAGAGCCAGGAGGTTATGCTTGAACTGTATAAAACACTAGTTAGGCCACAGCTATAGTACTGTGTACAGTTCTGGTCACCACATTACAGGAAAGATGTGATTGCACTAGAGAGGGTACAGAGGAGATTTACAAGGATGTTGCCAGGACTGGAGAATTCTAGCTATAAGGAAAGATTGGATAGGCTGGGTTGTTTTCTTTGGAACAGAGGAGGCTGAGGGGAGACTTAATTGAAGTGCATAAAATTATGAGGGGCCTAGGTAGGGTGGATAGGAAGGACCTATTTCCCCTAGCAAAGAGGTCAATAACCAAGGGGCACAGATTTAAAGTAATTGGTAGAAGGTTTAGAGGGGAGTTGAGGAGAACTTTCTTCACTCAGAGGGTGGTGGGGGGTCTGGAACTCACTGCCTGAAAGGGTGGTAGAGGCAGAGACCCTCATCACATTGGATATGAACCTGAAGTGCCGTAACCTACAAGGCTACGGACCAAGAGCTGGAAAGTGGGATTAGGCTGGATTGCTCTTTTTTGGCCGGCACAGACACGATTGGCTGAATGGCCTCCTTCTGTGCCATAAATTTCTATGATTCAGACAAACCCTGCAGAAATTTAGCCCCATTATTCTTGCCTCAGCCATGAATGAGACAACCATTCTAAAAACAGGCATTTCCAAACTTGCATTGTTTCCATTAATGGAATGAAAACAGGCAGGTGCTCCAAAGGTCAGGCAATCTGCTCAACCCGATTACTGCCCAGGTAGTGAAGACCAAATTTAAACCCCATATCTGGTGATTCGCAAGGTGAAGGAAATGAGCTCATTTGGGTAGCTTGTTTATAGGGTGATATTTTGAGTAAAATTAGTTATTACGGAATAATAGTGGCTTTTACAAATCCCTGCAGTTGTTTTTTTATTGGAAGTGATTTGTGTTTGTAGTTACATTTAACGGATTGTTCGGAAAGATAGTTCCTCCTTTGTGTTTCACTCTCCTCGACCTAAAGATGCAGTGATTCAAGGTTTCTTGGTGGTAAAATGAATGCAAAAGGAATTTCCTTCTGAAGTTTAGGTTTTGTGTGGGTTTACGCCTTACTTGAAGTGAACTTGTACAAAATAATGTTTACGGTTGCTATAAATCAGACCTTTGCAATAAAAGTTTCTTCTTGTGATTCTGCTGCTCCTGTGTCTTTCTGTCCAGGATCCTGCCACGCTTACACTGGGAAACTTGACATTGTACAATCTGTTCATAAACTTGTTGGCTGATGGTATGGATGGGAACTTACTGCAATTGACAGATGTGATCTGAACTGAGGCAAAACTGGGTTTTACGAATAGGTGGAGTTGCTAATTGGAAAGAACTTAATTCAGTTTTGTTCATTTTTTTTTCTGGCAGTGACTGTCATACAAGACGGTGATGGATGGCAGAGTCCCATGATTGAATCATATGATATGAACTGAAAGTGCTATCATATTATGTGATGTGACTGCAGTGGAATTGTGTTTCATTCCAATGCATGTTTCAGTCTAATAACATTACTATGTATTATTATAACAATACTATATGGGTGCAGTGGGAGGTGATTAACACCCTCATTGCATGCTCAGATAATTTACTGACAGATTCATTGTTTATGATTTGTGTCGGGCCAAATCGCTAGTGGAAGTATAACTAGTGTGCTATTGCCCCTCCATTCAGTACTTAATTGTTCTCCTTCAATCGGAACTTCATGTATTAGTTATTTAAAAGTATGTTTTATAGAAGGTAATATGTCATTTTAAGCCATGCTGGTGAGAGTGGATTAAGCATTTTAAGTCAGGAGAATTGATAAAATTATATTAATTTAGTCATCATACAATTATTGTTTTTGCTCTATGGTAGAAAGTAACCCAACTCAATAGACTCAATTGAATATAACTGTCCGATATTCTCGGCTCTCACAGGACTTTTTTACTTTTGCTCGCTGTCTAATTAAGAAACCATATAAATATTCTGCAACTATTGAATTATCTGATGCACTTATTGCTCCTACTCTATGATAGTCTGGTTATACTATATATTAACAGTCAGATTGACCAAGCAATGTCCACAACACAATCTCTCTCCCACAGTAACGCAGTCTCCAGCTCACCTACCTGCGAACAGCAGAGCTGGCCAGTAGGTCCTTAAATCACAACACTTTGATTGACAGGCTTGGCTCCCTGTTGGGTAGGGAATGCTGCAGAAGAGGATGCAGCCCAGGAGTAGGTAGGTTTCCTGCTCCTTGGGGTAGAGATCATGAGGGGGGGTGGGTACAGCGTGGTTTAGAGGGTCGGGGTTATTACGTCCGTGAATGATTGAGACACGGACAGCAGGAGTTGAACAAAACACGTCTTTACTGATGGAAGTCAATAGTGAAACTGAAAACAACAGAGACTCACTAGCGCCTTTTATACAGGGGTGGTCACTGCCGGTTCTGCAGTCTGAGACCAGTTATTCTCTTAAAGGTACATACACAACAATTCCTCCCCTTTTAGATGAACAGTACATAACATTCATTTAACAACTAAATGATAACTAATTACAATCACAATTACGGTTGCTAGATACATTGGTTAAGTTTAAGCAATTATAAGTTCAGTCTTTGAGGAGGCTTCCTGATTCTGTCTGGATAATGACTCTTTGGGGTATCAGGTTCTTCTGGCAATGTTGAGTCAGGATCAATGTCGTTGTTTGGTTCATCTGCTTCCAATATTACCGGTTCTGTGGTAGCTGCAATTGGAACGTCGATTTCATTACCAGGTGTATCAGATCGTGGTGTGGTGTTGACGTTTTCCAGTGACTCTAGAATCTGGTCAGCATGGCGTCTTATAATGCTCTCCCCAACGTCCACGGTATACATGAGAGGTCCTTGTCGTGTACAAATCGTTCCTGGCTGCCATTTCTCAGTGCGGTAGTCCCGGGCCAAAACTGGTTGACCTATCTTAAAACTCCTGGTCGGCCTTTCATTCATATTCTGAAACTGCCTGTTCTCCACATCTCTTCGGACGTTTGGCTTAACCAAATCCAAGCAGCATCATAGTCTTCGATTGAAGAACATCATGGCTGGAGTTTAGTTGGTAACCGCATGTGTCGCATTCCGGTAGGCAAACAAGAAGTTGTCCACCTTGTGTTGTAGGGGTATATCTTCATTACACATTGCCTTGATAGCTTTCTTGAATGTTTGGACAAACCTCTCGGCCAATCCATTAGTGGCTGGATGATATGGGGCAGATGTGTAATGCTTAGCACCATTGTTCTTTAAGAACCTCCGGAACTCTTCAGACACAAACTGTGGTCCATTGTCAGAGCAAATCTGTTCAGGCAGCCCATTCCTGGTGAATATGGTTCGTAAAACTGTGATAGTTTTTTCCGTGGTGGTTGAGGACATTTTTATTACCTCTGGCCACTTTGAATGTGCATCCACCGCAATTAAAAACATCGAGTCCATGAAGGGACCAGCAAAATCAATGTACACCCTTTGCCATGGAGATGAGGGCCACTCCCATGGATGCAGAGGAGCTTGTGGTGGGGCGTTTTGGACCTTCTGGCATCCTGCACAGCTCTTGGTCATCTCTTCGATTTCTCTATTGATTCCCGGCCACCACACAAACGCTCTGGCTAAATTCTTCATTTTTACCCCTCCCAGATGACCCTCATGAAGCTCATTGAGCACTCAATCCATCAACTTAGGTGGAATTACTACTCTGGATCCACACATCAAGGTTCCTCTGCACACTGACAGCTGTTCTCTTCTCAGCGAGAATGCGGGCAGCAGTGGTTCGCCATGCGCTGGCCATCCCTTCACCGTTAAATCATAGACCCGTGATAGTGTCGGGTCATTCCGTGTTTCCTTTTCTATGTTTGCATTCGCCACAGGGAGACATTCGACTATGGTCGAATGGAATAACTCCATTGGATCCACTGCAAGGTCTTCTTCTTCCACCGTCGGCAACGGTAGGTTTGACAATTCATCAGCATTTCCATGCTGTTTAGTTCCTTTGTACTCGATGTCATATTGGTGTGCCCCTAGGAAAAGGGACCACCTCTGCAGCCTTTGTGCTGTCATTATCGGTACGCCCTTCTGAGGGTTGAAAATGGAGACAAGAGGTTGATGATCGGTTAGTAGAGTAAATTTTTGACCGTGCAGGTAGTGATTGAACTTCTTCACCCCCCACACTAGGCTGAGGGCCTCTCTGTCAATCTGGGCGTAGTTACGCTCGGCAGAAGTTAACAAGCGTGACGCAAAAGCTATCGGCCTCTCTAAACCATCAAGGAATTTATGTGACAGTACCGCCCCAATGCCGTAGGGAGACGCATCACACGCCAGTCTGATCAGCAGTGCTGGGTTGTAGTGAGCCAATACTTCCCTTGATGTGGTTAAGTCCTTACTCTTCTGAAAGGCCCACTTACAATCATCGCTCCATTTCCATGCTACCCCCGTTCGTAGCAGGGCGTTCAGTGGGTGCAGAATTGTCGACAAATTCGGCAAAAACTTATGGTAGTAATTCACCAATCCGAGGAATGACCTCAGTTGCGACACATTTTCAGGCGCTGGGGCCTTAACAACCGCTTCAATTTTGTCAGGGGACTTATGTAACCGCTCTTCATCAATCACGTGGCCACAATACGATATCTGTTTCTTAAAAAATTCGCACTTGGGGCGGTTGGCTCGCAGCCCATGTTCCCGTAGTCTAGTGAGCACCTGTTCTAGGTTGTTAAGGTGTTCACTGTCATCTTCACCTGTCACAAGGATGTCGTCCAAGTAACACTGAGTCCCCGGAATCCCTTGCAGGACTTGTTCCATCGCTCTTTGCCATATCGCCGGAGCCGATGCTACTCCGAATACCAATTGATGATACTGGTAAAGACCTTTGTGAGTGTTTATCGTGAGATACTTCCTGGAGGACTCTTCAACCTCCATCTGTAAATATGCTTGTGCTAGGTCAATTTTTGTAAAACGCTTCCCTCCAGACAGTGAGGCGAAGATGTCTTCTATCCTTGGAAGAGGATATTGTATTGTGAAGGACTGGGTTCACCGTCACCTTGAAATCCTCACAGATGCGAATCTTCCTTGGCTCCCCGGACTTATTGCTTAACGTTTTCTTCATGACAGGAACGATGGGTGTCGCCCACTCGCTCCAGTCGACCTTAGACAACACACCTGCCTTCTCCAGATTCTCCAGCTCTGCCTCGACGGCTGGGCGAATTGCATATGGTACCGGTCTTGCTTTGAAAAACTTGGGAACTGCATTCTCTTCAATTTTTATCGAGGCGGTTACGCCTTTAAGAGTGCCCAGTTCTTGTTGAAATACCTCCTTGGCGTTAGCTAAGATTGTTGACAATCGTCCAGGAGTGACGTCTTCATCTTTTTTACCGTCCACCGTCATTGCATGAATGGAGTGCCAATCTAAGTTTATCTTCCTGATCCATTCCCGTCCCAATAACGGTGGTCCACCATTTGGCAATATGTAGAGATACAATTTCCGTATTTTCTTGCCGTTGTATTCGACAGGCACCCTTATTTTTCCTCTGGGGTATACTTTTTGCCCCGTATACGTCGTCACGACAATGGATGTCTCTCTCAAGGGTATGTGTGAAAATAGCCGCTCGCAGTCTCGTCGATTCATGATGGTTAGCGCTGATCCTGTATCCAATTCCATTTTAACTTGGGACCCTGCTATCGTGAGGGTGACACAAATGGTTCGGTGATCCTCTTTTGCGATTACATTGTGAAGTTTGAGACAGCTTAGTCTCCTGTTCCTGGATTCACTATCGCTCATCTGGTCTTCGGAACAACTGTCCGTCATCTTTTGTACTTTCTTGTACGGTTCCTTAGTAGCCTTTTTGTTGTCGCTGGTCTTCTTCCCAGACCTGCAAACTCGTGCAATGTGTCCCATCTTCCCGCATTGCCTGCATATTTTGTCTTTGGACCAGCAGTCCTTCTGGTCATGGTTAGTTCTGCCGCAGCGATAACATTTTGCAAATCCCCATGTCATTTCGTGGGTACCGTATTCCTGTGGTTTTTGTTGAATTTCTGCAGCTCCCCTGGCTGCTGCTTCATACGATACTGCCACGCTGAAAGCCTTATCTAGCGTCAGCTCTTTCTCTGAGAGTAACTTCTTCTGTGTTCCTTCACTCAGGAGTCCACAGACAAATTTGTCCCGTAGGGTATCTGCCAGTCCTGCTCCGAACTGGCAGTGCTTTGATAGCTTGCGTAGTTCCGTAAGGTACTCAGCATTGCTCTCATCTTTATGCTGAGTTCTCCTGTGGAATTTAAATCTTTCTGCTATCAACAGCGGTGCAGGGTTTAGGTGTTCCTGTAGGACAGCAACAATTTCGTTAAAATTCTTCGCCTTCGGTTTGGCTGGAGTAATCAGGTCCCGCAATAGGCCGTACGTTCTAGCGCCCATTAAGTTTAGCAATATCGATGCCTTTTTCTCCTCCGCTATTTTGTTTGCCTCAAAATATACCTCGACTCTTTCCACATACGTGGTCCAGTCCTCTATTGTATTATCAAAAGCAGTGATACAGCCAGTCTTCGGCATCTTGAAAATCTAAAATGGCGCCTCCCGCACTTTGCCTTCTTCCCCGATTTAACAAAATGGCGCCTCCCGCGCTTTGCCTTCTTCCCCGCTGATTAAGATGGCGCCTCCCGTGCTTTGCCTTCTTCCCCGCTGTTGCTAGCGCTGCTTTCCACGGTTCCCATTGCAACCTGCAGCTCCTCGCGGTTTCTTGCGCGTTTAATATTTCTTTTTTTATTATTATCCCGTCGTGGAACAACCCTGTGGGACTCTTGCCTCCCTCTTCGCGGGTCTATACGCAGCCCGGCTTCGTAGCACTGGCCGCGCCCTGTGTGCTCCACCCTCTCTCTCTCTTCTTCCCGACAACGCTGCTCGGCCCCGTTGCAAACCACCCGCTCGAGTTCATGACCGCCGCAGCCCAGGAAGGATCAGTGCACTACCTGCCACCAGCCCGATTAGCTGAAGCACCGTCGACAGGAACCAGGCCCCGCTTCCGACAGCTTCTCCAGCAATCTTCAACTCCGCAACACAGGGCGGATGCCCACGGTCGATGCCCGTTTCTACTGCCTCTTACTTTCTTTTCTTTTTGGCCTCGACCTCTGCTCACTTCGCTGTAGGAATGGATCCCAGGAGGTGGTGCAGACTGTAGGTAGGTTCGTATCTGCTCGTCGCCAGTATTACGTCCATGAATGATTGAGACACGGACAGCAGGAGTTGAACAAAACACTCCTTTACTGATGGAAGTCAATAGTGAAACTGAAAACAACAGAGGCTCACTAGCACCTTTTATACAGAGGTGGTCACTGCCGGTACTGCAGTCTGAGACCAGTTATTCTCTTAAAGGCACATACACAACAGGGGTGATCACACGGTGTCAGGGAGAGATCGGGGTCAGAGATGGAGGGGGGGTGGGGTCGGTGACCCGGCGGGGGGGAGGGGAGCAGCTCGATGATCGTGGGGGAAGGGTGGGGTTCGGTGCTCGCGGGGGAGGGGACTCGGTGTTTGCGGGGAAGTCAGTGATCGTGGGGGGAGTTGGTGATTGCGGATGGGGGCGGTGATCGGTGGGGGTCGGTGATCGGGAGAGTCGGTGATCGGACGTTCAGTGATATCGGGGGTTGTTGATCGTGGGGTGTTTGGGTGATCGCGGTGGGGGTCGGTGATTGCTGGGGGGGTCGGTGATCACGGGAGGTCGGTGATCATGTTGGAAGTCGTTGATCACGGGGGAGACGGTGAAGGGGTCGGTGATCACGGGGGGTGTGTTGGTGATCACGGGGGGGTGTCGGTGATCATGGGGGAGTGTCAGTGCTCATGGGAGGGGTTCGGTGATCGCGGGGAGTGTCGGTGCTCGCTGGGGAGTGTCGGTGATCACGGGGAGTATCCGTGATCACGGGGGAGTGTCGGTGCTCGCGGGGGAGTGTCAGTGCTCGCGGTGGAGTGTCGGTGATCACGGGGGGTGTCAGTGATCACGGGGGGGTGTCGGTGATCACGGGGGAGTGTCGGTGATCACGGGAGTGAGTCGGTGATCACCGGGTGGGTGTCGGTGATCACGGAGGGGTGTCAGTGATTGCAGGGGAGTATCAGTGATCATGGGGAAGTGGCGGTGATCTGGGGGAGTGTCGGTGCTCACAAGAGTGTGTCGGTGATCACAGGGGGTTCGGTGATCGCGGGGGTGTGTCGGTGCTTGTGGGGGAGTATCGGTGATCACGGGGGAATGTCGGTGCTCGCGGGGGAGTGTCGGTGCTCGCAGGGGTGTGTCGGTGCTCGCGGGGGAGTGTTGGTGATCACGGGGGAGTGTCGGTGATCACGGGGGGGTTCGGTGATTGCGGGGGGTTGTCGGTGCTTGCGGAGGAGTGTCGGTGATCACGGTGGAGTGTCGGTGATCACGGGGTGTTCGGTGATCGTGGGGGGGTTCAGTGACCGCGGGGGGGGGTGTCGGTGATCGCGGGGGAGTGTCAGTGATCGCAGGGGAGTGTCGGTGATCACGGAGGGGTTCAGTGATCACGGGGTGGGTGTCGGTGATCACAGGAGGGTGTCGGTGATCACGGGGGGGATCTGGTGATCGCCGGGGGATTCGGTGAACACAGGGGAGTGTCGGTGATCGCGGGGGGTTTCGGTGATCACGGGGGAGTGTCGGTGATCTTGGTGGGGTTCGGTAATCACGGGGTGAGTGTCAATGATCGTGGGGTTTCGGTGATCACGGGGGTTTCGGTGATCACGGGGGAGTTCAGTGATCACGGGGGGTTCGGTGATCGCGGGGGGTTCAGTTATTGCGGGGGGTTCGGTGATCGCGGGGGGGTTCGGTGATCACGGGGTGAGTGTCAATGATCGCGGGGTTTCGGTGATCACGGGGGTTTCGGTGATCACGGGGGGGTTCGGTGATCACGGAGGGTTCGGTGATCGCGGGGGGTTCAGTTATCGCGGGGGGGTTCGGTGATCGCGGGGGGGTTCGGTGATCATGGGGGGGTTTGGTGCTCACAGGAGGTTCGGTGATCATGGGGATGTTTGGTAATCGTGGGAGGTGTCGGTGATCAGGGGGGTGTCGGTGATCACAGTGGGGTTCGGTGATCCCGCGGGGGTTCGGTGATCACGGGGGAGTGTTGGTGATTGCGGGGGTTTCAGTGATCGCGGGAGAGTGTTGGTGATCGCGGGGGTTTCGGTGATCGCAGGGGCTATCGGTGATCGCGGGTGGTATCAGTTATCATGGGGGAGTGTCGGTGATCATGGGGGGTCGGTGATCGCCGGGGGGTTGGGTGATCACTGGGGAGTGTCGCTGATCATGGGGGGGGGGTGTCAGTGATTGCGGGGGAGTGTCGGTGATCTTGGGGGGTGTCGGTGATCGTGGGGGACTGTCGGTGATCACAATGGAGTGTCAGTGATCACGGGGGGGTTCGGTGATCACGGGTGGGGTGTCGGTGATCTTGGGGGAGTGTCGGTGATCGTGGGGGAGTGTCGGTGATCGCGGGGGTGTGTCGCTGATCACAGGGGAGTGTCGGTGATTGCGGGGGGCTTTGGTGATCGCGGGGGGGTTCAGTGATCGCGGGGGGGTTTGGTGATCGCAGGGGAGTGTCGGTGATCACGGGGGGGTTCGGTGATCGCGGGGAGGTGTCGATGATCACGGGGGGTGTCGGTGATCATGGGGGACTTCGGTGACCATGGCGGAGTGTCAGTGTTCACGGGAGGTGTCGGTGATCACGGGGGGGGGATGTCGGTGATTACGGGGGAGTGTCGGTGATCACGGGGGGGTGTCATTGATCACGGGGGAGTGTCAGTGATTGCGGGGGGGTTCGGTGATCGCGGGGGGGTTCGGTGATTGCGGGGGAGTGTCGGTGAACACAGGGGGTGTCGATGATCATGGGGGGGTTCGCTGATCACGGGGGAGTGTTGGTGATCATGGGGGTGACGTAATAAAACTCGTTACGCATTTGGTTCGAGTATAAAGCAAGGTTTTAATCAACTTGTTTCAAAACATGGAGGTTTAGTTATCTTTCACTAGTTCCTGTTTACACAATGTCCTGGGCAAACTGGGCCCACGCCCGAGTATTTATACTCCTTGGACGACGCCACCAGCTGGCCGTCCAGCGTTATTTCATGAGTCTCGCTTCATGGATCATAAGATTCATAACATTCTTCCTCCCTAAAGATTTGGAAGTCCGATGACTTCACGGACCATCATCAAAGACCCCACCCCCCACCCACCCCAGCCACAGTCTGTTCGCCCTCCTGCCATCTGGGAGACGCTACAGATGCATTCGCACCCGTATGACCAGATTTAGGAACAGCTTCTTTCCCAGGGCTGTCATCCTGCTGAACTCCACAAATAAACTCTAAAGCCTGCACATCTGCCAATGCACTTTATTATGGTTATGTTTATGTTAATGTATTACAAGCCAAATGCATGTTGAATGTTTAAATGTCTTAATCTAAATGTACACTCTCGGGAGCCGCAAGCCTACATTTCGTTGTACTGCACTTGTGCACTAACAATGACAATAAAGTTGATTATGATTATGATTATGATTATGATTTTAACAGATTAGCCGGACCACGAATAACCGCAGTCTTTTAGCTCTTCGCTTGTGGCTGGAAGGCACGTCTCCGCGGACCGTGTCTGGGTCCCTGGGTCACTTGATCTGTACTGGTAGGTCGACAGGGCCCGTGACACCTTGATCGACCTGAGGGAAACTGGGGAGATCGTGATTCCAGGTACGGGTCCCCACAGGCGCAGAGCTGGCTTCATTTTGTTTGATAGCCGGGGATTGACTGGCATCCTGGCTTCGGGTGGCCATCCCATGGGGACCGCTCGGCTCCCTGAGTTGATCCAGTGGAGTAGCCGGCAGATCTCTTGATGTCCCAGGTAAGGCGTCATCTTCAAAGGTGCACAGAGTGTGAACATCATTACCATGGGACCCTCTATCATTTGGGTCCGTGGGACCGGTTGGACAGGGAGCCATATCTCTGAGCAAAACGGTGGACTCCCAGCCATCAGGGTACCGCACATGCGCGTAAGTGGGATTAACGTCCGTTAACTCCACCTCGTCGATGAGGGGATCGTTTTTGACAGATTGGATGAATCTTCGGAGCAGCACGGGGCTGGGAGCTGCCAACCATGATGGTAGGGACATCCCATGTGTGGAGCGACGCTGGAACCTGAAGAATCGCTCGTGAGGTGTGACGTTGGTGGACATGGAAAGAAGAGGCCTGATGGAATGCAACACGTCAGGGAGCACAGTTTCCCACTATAACAACAGAAAATGCTGGAAAAACTCAGCAGGCCAGGCAACTGTAGAATTCGCAAAATTAATATTGTACTATAAGGGTCCTTTGGCAGAAGAGGCCTTGATTTTTAAAAGACTGTTTTAAAAGAAGCCCAGAAAAGGGACACATAAAATGACTGCCAGACCCCATGACTGACTGTTGAACACTTTAAAATGGTTCCTGCAACCCCCAGACAGCCTTTGTGGATTCAACCCACAGTAAGTTCTGGAAGCCGTTTCTGAGAGAACGAAACCAGAAACATACACATACATATAGATTGGATGCAGATCCAGTCAAGATCGGCCTGTAGATAAAGGCCATCTAAATGTTTACCCAGACAAAGAGGAACAGTTCCATATTCATAAAGAATGCATCGAGGACCCATTAAAGACATCAAGAAAACATTAAAACATTACCAGGTCATTCCAGACCAGAGATGGCCATCACCGGCCATCCCGAAAGCAGTTTAAATATAATAACTACCCCGCTGTGCTATAAGCCCGCCAAAAGTTAAACAAAGACCAACCTTGATTTGGCGGGAGATAAAGGCCTCATCTGAGAATTGGAGACACCCGGGGTAGCAATAGGGGGGCCATCGTAGCAATCAGAAAGCCATCAGAGCCATCACAGAGTGCCATCGTGGCCATCGTGGCGATTGAAGAAGAAGAAGACGGTTCGAGTCGACATCCCGCCCCGGGGTAACCATCGGGAGATCGTCGACAAACCCCGGGCCGTTTGATGAGACAAAACTACAGAAGAAACCTATATGAAAGCTGGCTAGAGGCTTCCAACCATGGTCAAGCAGATGGTCTCTTCCCCCGCATCGACATCTAGGCCCGCTGAGATCCAGCCTGTCCGTGACCTTCACCTCGAGGAAGAGAAGGCGTGTCGCAGCTCGCAGCCCGCAGCGCTGACCACAAGGAGACAGGACGCCTGAAAGGATCAAAACGCAGACCTGTTTCAAAACCTTGCAATTCCCAGTTGGATTGGTGAGCATGTTTCTGGCCCTTCATAATCGGATCTGGATAGGTTAAAGGGGGTGGTCATTTTGGGTATAATTAACATGAGTTGTTGTCCCTCGATGTTCCGTGTGCTTCCCCATTTCATGATGACTTTTGTAAGGTATAATATGCCTGTATCCATTTTAGCTAGTACTGTATTGTTATGATTTGTTTTTCCCTCCCATGTACCCTCTTATTTGCTTGCATTTGATTTGTTTTACCTTATGCAATAAAATTTCATTTCGTTTCATTAAACTTGGCCTATAAGCGTATTCTCTGCATTGTAGTTCCTGCACCTACGTCCAGTGTCTAGAACCTAAGTGGCGAGTGGTTCGAACCACTCAAGGTTTTACTGTGCAAAAGAGAGAGAGAGGCCTCTGGCGAGAGAAACCTCTGCGATCTCAGAGAGAAAACCCCTTACAGAAAATGGCGACCGCGGCAGGACACTGGCAGCAGGAGTGCAATGTATTAGACCCAAGTTTGAATGGTTGAAATGCAATGGATGAGTGGATAGCAGATCTTTGGTAAGGTAAATCTCACTAAGCAGTGGATTTCCGATCTCTTACTGGATGGGCGTCCGGTAGACGCAGCCATCAGGTGGACAGAGAGCAAAGAGCATAAGAAGTCAGTGGAAAAGGCAGTGTGGCTGATGTGCTACAAGAAACAGGTCCAGATTTTGGACAGAGTTGTTGCAGCACAGGCAGCCAAGATCACTACCCAGGCAGCAGAGATAGAGGAAAAGGCCATGGGTGGGGAAAAACTCATCACAGCGCTTCACGCGCTGAATCAGGAATGCCAAGTCATAGCCAGCCAACACCAGGCTAGAATAGAGTATCTGGAATGCCAGGTTACTGAGGCAAAGATCAATGAAGCGAGAATACGGGAGAAAAACGCCCGCCTCGCACAACAGCTAAGAGCGCAGGAGGAGAGAGTAGTAGAAGTCAAGGCAGCTTACAAGCTGTCCCTTGAACACGGGTTTGAGAGCGTAGACCATGGCCCCTGCCAAAAGACCATAGAGGACCTGAGAACGGCCCTGGTTAAGGCAAAAGGCATGATATGCCTCGTAAGCCCAAAAGCAAGTCAAATTGACTTTTTGCAGGAATTCAAACACTCGATTCCTTGCGAAGTAGTTGTGACACCAGCCACTAAACCCTCAGCCCCGCCGAGCTATAGTGAGGCTTGGCCTGAAAAGGGGGTGGTGGAAGAAAGGGTAGCCGAGATGGTACAGGAGGAGGAACAGCCCCTGGTAGCGCAGCCGGAGCCGGCACCAATGTGTCCTACTCGGCACCAGAGGTTCGGTCCCAACGCTGACGATGGCACGGATGGACCCCACCTGAACTGTTGAGTCTGTGTGTCCCAGTTATGCTTATTATCAATCACTGGACACAGACAACAAGAATAACTTTTAACAGGTCTTTACTATTCGGAGGTCAGGGCTGAACTGCCCAGCAAATCCCTACACAACACTTATATACCGGTGTGGTCACCACCGGTATTACAGTATACAGCAGCCAAGAGAAAGTAGTACATCTCTTAAGGTAGTTCTCTTAAGGTGGAACAGGTTACATACACCACAATCCTCCCTTTTTAGCTTAACAGTTATATCCCCATTTAACATAACATAATAACATATATATATACAAATTCATGCAAAACAGTTCAAAGATTCAGTCTCTGAGGAGGCCTCCTGATTCGAGTTGGATAACGCCTTTCAGGGGTCTCTGATTCTCGTTGCTGGGGTGACTCATCTAGTTGGTCTCTTATGGATTGGACATCATCATCAGGTACATTCACTTCTGAGGTAGATGCTTCAGGTTCACTAACTTCTTCCACGGTTGTCTCTGCCGTAACCATGGGTTCGACCCTTGTTCTCGATTCTACCAGTTGGTCAGCATGACGCCGTATTACATTTTCACCAATATCTACCGTGTACATCAGGGGTCCTTGTCTGGCCCGAATTGTTCCAGATTGCCATTTCTCATTTTTATAGTCCCGGGCTAACACTGGTTGTCCTATTTCGAAACTCCGAGTGGTCTTGTTATTTATATGCTGGAACTGTTTGTTTTCAACTTCCCTCCGCACATTTGGTTTTAACAAGTCCAACCTGGACCGTAACCTCCTGTTATAGAACATCATGGCAGGACTTTGGTTTGTCACTGCATGAGTGGCGTTTCGATATGCCAGTAGGAATTTGTGCACCTTGTGTTGTAGTGGAATCTGATCTTCGCTCATGGCCTTTATTGCTTTTTTGAACGTTTGTACAAATCTCTCGGCCAACCCGTTTGTAGCCGGATGATATGGGGCAGAGGTATAATGTTTCACCCCATTCTTCTTCATGAATTTCTGGAATTCTTCTGACACGAACTGCGGTCCGTTGTCTGAACATATTTGTTCTGGCAATCCATTTCTTGCAAATATCGTTCTTAGCACCGCGATCGTCTTTTCCGAGGTAGTGGTAGTCACCTTAATCACTTCTGGCCATTTAGAATGTGCGTCCACCGCAATTAAAAACATGGAGTCCATGAATGGACCAGCAAAGTCAATATGTACACGTTGCCATGGGGTTGAAGGCCATTCCCATGGATGCAGCGGTGCAATCGGAGGTGCATTTTGCACTTTTTGGCACCCTGAGCAGCTTTTCGTCAGATCCTCTATCTGTTGGTCGATACCCGGCCACCACACATAAGCCCTAGCAAGGCTTTTCATCTTGACTCCCCCCAGATGACCTTCATGCAGTTCCTTTAGAACTCTCTCTCTTAACTTAGGAGGAATAATCACCCTTGTTCCATACATCAATGTTCCTTGACAGACGGACAGCTGTTCTCGTCTTGCCGAGAATGCCGGTAACAGTGGATCACCATGTGCTGGCCATCCCTTCACTGTCACTTCGTAGACCCGGGACAGTGTCGGGTCATTCCTGGTTTCTCTTTCAATACTTGCATTGGTGACTGGTAAACATTCGATGATGGTCGAGTGAAATAACTCAACAGGGTCAACCGTCGGTGCCTCCTCCTCTGTAGGTAGTGGCAGGCGCGACAGCCCATCAGCATTACCATGCTGCTTTGTACCTTTGAATTCAATCTGATATTGATGTGCCCTTAGGAAAAGGGACCATCTCTGGAGTCTCTGTGCTGTCATCACCGAAACACCCTTCTTAGGGTTAAAAATGGATACCAACGGCTGGTGGTCTGTCAGAAGCGTAAACTTTTGGCCCTGCAGGTAATG
Source organism: Somniosus microcephalus (assembly GCF_052327205.1). NCBI lineage: Eukaryota > Metazoa > Chordata > Chondrichthyes > Squaliformes > Somniosidae > Somniosus > Somniosus microcephalus. The sequence goes on along the minus strand of NC_140995.1, from coordinate 113,075,146 downwards.
ATTAAACTTCTTTACTCCCCACACAAGGCTGAGAGCCTCCCTATCTATCTGAGCATAGTTGCGCTCCGCGGAGGTCAATGATCTGGATGCGAACGCGACTGGCCTCTCCAGGCCATTTGGCAACTTGTGTGAGAGTACTGCCCCAATACCATATGGAGAAGCATCACAAGCCAAACGAATAGGCAGCGTTGGGTTGAAGTGAGCCAACACTTCCTCTGAGGTGATCAATGCCTTGCTTTTGCGAAAGGCCCTCTTACAGTCCTCGCTCCACTTCCATGGTACTCCCTTCTGCAAAAGAGCGTTCAGCGGGTGCAGCACCGTGGATAAATTTGGCAGAAACTTATGGTAATAGTTAATCAACCCTAGGAACGACCTCAACTGGGATACATTATCCGGAGCGGGAGCCTTCACAACAGCTTCGATCTTGTCAGGAGACTTATGAAGCCCCTCCTGGTCAATGACATGACTACAGTACGTGATCTGTTTCTGAAAGAACTCACATTTCTGGCGATTAACTCGAAGTCCATATTCTTTCAATCTGGTGAGCACCAGTTCCAAATTTGCAAGGTGTTCCTCGTCATCATCTCCTGTAATCAGAATATCGTCCAGGTAACATTGTGTGCCTGGAATTCCCTGTAATACCTGCTCCATGGCCCTCTGCCAAATTGCTGGAGCCGATGCCACTCCAAAAACCAGTCTATTATACCAGTACAAGCCTCTATGCGTGTTGATCGTGAGATACTGGCGTGACTCTTCCTCAACTTCCATCTGTAAGTACGCCTGCGCCAGGTCTATCTTGGTGAAGTGTTTCCCGCCAGACAACGAAGCGAAGATATCCTCAATCCGCAGAAGCGGATACTGCACCGTGTGAAGCACCGGATTAACAGTGATCTTGAAATCTCCACAGATGCGAACCTTCCCCGGTTCCCCCGGCTTGTTGCTTGATGAACGCTTCATGACGGGAACAATGGGCGTGGCCCACTCACTCCAGTCTACCTTAGACAGTACTCCTGAACGTTCTAGCCCTTCCAGCTCAGCTTCCACTGCAGGTCGTATCGCATAAGTTACCGGTCTGGCTTTGAAAAATTTCGGGTTTGCATGTTCTTCAACCTTGATGTTTGCCGTAATTCCTCTCAGTGTTCCCAGTCCCTGTTGGAACACCTCTTTAGCATCGTCCAATATTCTGGACAATCGTTTAGGTTTGACATCTTTTTTACCGGAATCTACCGTTGGTGCTTTTAAGGAATGCCAGTCCATATTTATTTTCCTAATCCACTCCCGTCCCAGTAGCGGTGGACCTCCCTCAGGTAACACATATAAGTCCATTCCTCAGCTTTCTTTGCCCTGGTGGACCACTTTTACCTCTATCTTCCCGATGGGGTATACTCTTTGCCCCGTGTATGTTTTCAATACAATCTCTGTATCCTGTAGGGGAATATGTGGGAATAACCTCTTGTAATCTTGCTTATTCATGACCGTCAATGCCGATCCAGTGTCCAATTCCATCTTCACTTGGACTCCTGCTATCTGAAGTGTGACCCAAATTGTTTGGAGGTCTGCTTCCTTACCAACATTGTGTACTCTTAGACTACCCAGTTCATTACTGCTGGAGTCTGAATCTGACTTCTGTTCGTTCGAACTGTTCTCTGTCACCTTGTGTACCTTTCTGTACTTTTCCTGCGGTGACTTTTTGTTGCTGGTCTTCTTTCCTGACCGGCATACTTTAGCTATGTGACCAAGCCTGCCACATTTTCTGCATTCCTGATTTTTGAACCAGCACTGGTTCTGATCGTGCGTTGTCTTTCCACAACGATAACATTTTACTGTACCCAAGACCATTTGATTGGTGCTGAGTTCCGGTGACCATAGCTGCATTTCCGCCATGCCTCTCGCTGCGGCTTCCTGCGATGCTGCAATAGTGACAGCTTTATCAAGCGTAAGATCATTCTCCTCAAGCAGTCGCTTTTATGTTCCTTCTTTTAACAATCCACACACAAATTTATCTCTCAGCGCATCTGCTAGTCCTGTTCCAAACTGACAGTACTTTGATAGCTTACGCAGTTCAATTAAAAATTCAGCGTTGCTTTCGTCTTTCAGCTGCGTTCTTCTGTAAAATTTAAATCGTTCCGTTATCATCAGCGGCGTGGGGTTTAAATGATTTTTCAGGACAGTAACAATATTCGCGAAAGTCTGATCCGCCGGTTTATTTGGTGATAGAAGGTGCTTCAATAGCCCGTATGTCTTCGCACCCATTGAGCATTAATAAGGTTAGTGCTTTCTCATCATCTGGTACCTTATTTGCTTTACAATAAACTTCCATGCGTTCTACATATGTGGTCCAATCTTCGATATCGCTATCAAAGGTATTAATGTTCCCATGTTTAGGCATCCTTGCAAGTTTTTAAATTTTTCTTTTTCTCAAAATGGCGGCTTCCCGCGCTTGTCTTCTTCCCCCGCCTACTAAAATGGCGGCTTCCCGCGCTTGGCGGTCTTTCCCGCGCTCGTCTTCTTCCCCCGCCGACTACAATGGCGGATTCCCGCGTTTGCCTTCTTCCCCCGCTGGCTGCAATGGCGATTGCCGTGCTGCTGCCGTTCTCGCCTCCCCAGCGGTTCTCAATTCCCCGACGCTGCTTTGCCTCGCAGCCCCACTTGCAGCCCGGTCCTTTACACCGGCTGCGTTTGAGTTCTCCGTGGCTCTCGTGCCTTAAGCTGTCCCAGTCGCTGCGCCTCTCGGCCTCGGTTGCAGCCCGGCCCTTTTTACCGGCCGTGGTCGAGTTCTCCGCCCTTATTCCTCCGTTTTCCCTCCCCTACTCCACAGCCAACACGGCCGACTTTCTGCTCGTGTCGCTGATCGGCTTACCCACCACCATGGTGGAAGGGATGATCACTGCCTGTCGCTGATGGAGGGCTTCGTGGTCAGAATTTAACCCGGGTTCTCGATGCCTCCCGTGCGATGGTGCTCAGCAGGATGATGAGGGCGGATGCCTCTTCTCGACGCCCGTTCTGAGGACGAAGCTGCCTTGGATGTAAAACTGCTGCAGGGTAAGATCGGACTCGTCGCCACTGTTGAGTCTGTGTGTCCCAGTTATGCTTATGATCAATCACTGGACACAGACAACAAGAATAACTTTTAACAGGTCTTTACTATTCGGAGGTCAGGGCTGAACTGCCCAGCAAATCCCTACACAACACTTATATACCGGTGTGGTCACCACCGGTATTACAGTATACAGCAGCCAAGAGAAAGTAGTACATCTCTTAAGGTAGTTCTCTTAAGGTGGAACAGGTTACATACACCACATGAACCAGCTCGTGGTGCCCTAAAGTGCCCAACAACTAAGATCCATGGTGAGCCATCTCCCAAGACTCACAGTAAAGGAAGATCCCTCAGTTCATTTCAGGGAGATAGAGGAGACAGCCGCCATCAATGATTGTGATGATCTTGAACAGGCGAAGATGCTGCTCTTCTCCCTGGATAGCACAATCCTTCAGTGCCTCTCAGACGAGAGTAAGAGGGGATGAAAAGGGTATACGGATCTCAGGGATGAGGTCTTGGAAGTTATGGGAGTAGACGACGGTAATCCATTCCAACGGGTGGAAGGGACTGTGCAGCTAACTGGAGAACCCCCATGGGTTTTCGCAGAAAGGCTGTGGCCAGTGTATCGACGCAGTTGTCCGGGCATGCCTGAACAGGTTGCAATGAGCGCCGAACAGCGGGTTCATTGGTTCCGTTGCTTGGTTGCCAACAGCTTGCCACAGATACAGGCCCTAGCCAAATCTTGGTTTGACCCCCAAGGTCCCGGTGTCACGGAGGAAACGGTGCTCTGCCAGCTCACCGTGGCATACAAGAATTGTAGAGGTCAGGAGACGCCTCCCTCTAAGGGAAAAGTGCATGAGGCAAAACCCGCAGCCCCAAGAAAGAAGGAGTGGCATCAGGAGGGGAATCGCCCTGCCCAAGCCAAGCTCAATTGCTATGGGTGTGGGAAGGATGGACATTGGCGCAAGGACTGTAAAAATCCGTGGAAGGATAATAAAGGGAAATCTCCCGCAGCCCAAACCCAAGCCCAGACCGTCGCCCCAGCACCAGCCCAAACAGAAGTCACAGCTCCTGTCCCAGCAAAGGGAGCCGGTGCAGCTATGGATCCCACTGCGATAGAATCAATTTTAGAGACAATGCGGTCTCTTATGATCGCGCAGTGGAAGATAGCCATCACCACTGGTCTTGTCGTTCCCGAAACCCCGACTCCTGTACCCAAATGACTAGAGCCGGCGCAGCCCGTCTACCTGTGTGCACTGCGATATGATGTATGGAGGAGACCCCTCGTGGAGATGGAGGTGGAGGAGGTAAAAGGGATCTATTTGTTGGATACGGGGGCATCGTGCACCGTGATCCACGCAGATAACCCCACCGCCTCGCCCCTGTCCACCGGGGTTCCATACCTTCTGTCGGGCTTCACGGGCGAAGAACAGGCTGGCGCACATTCCATTCCCCTCTCCATTCATTTAGGATCACTCCGCACCACGTGGAAGTGTACACTAATGAAGTGGGAGGTGGGGGGTGGAACGGGAGTCCTTGGGTCTGATTTCTTTGTAGCACACGGGATCCTCGTGGACCTGAGAAATCACTGTCTCTGGGGAACGGGTACGAGTGTGAAAGGGATAGAGGATGCCAAGATCCACCCAACGAAAGCACGGGTCGGCCGGCGGGAAGTAAAATTCTTGGGTCTGACCCTCCACGCTGGCGAGAGAGACACAGACCAGGATAGACAGGAATCGGTGCAAGATCCACCGGTCCCTGCCAGTCGCGTAGCGAAGGTACCCCAACGCAATAAATGGTTTCACATCATGCGGTGCAAACTGTTTAAACCGGGTGCAAAAGAGCCAACAACTGAGGCCAGGTCTGAAGGTGAAAATCCTCAGACTGAGGCGTGCAACCAGTCACAGACCACATAGGCTGGAACCGCAGCCTGCCTAGAGGGAGAAACTGTCCCGCCCACCTGGGAGGTTTCCCCACTGGCCTGGGACTCGGACGAGGAGGAGCCCGAAGACTAAGGCCCTCCTCCTGATCCGAATGCCATCGGGGGGGAGCCTGAACAGCAAGGCCCCGACACGATTCTGGAGGAGGTGGAGTCGGAGGACGGAGATCCCACCCACGACTCAAACTTAGGAGAGGTAGAAATTGGGGGCGGAGATCCTCCACCTGTAGGGACAGGTGAGGAGGAGTCATCTGCCACAGACCCAAATCCCAAAGGGGTGGAGCCTGAGGGAAGGGAGCCAAAGCCAGCAGCTGTGGAGGTGCCACGGGCTGTGAGGGCTAAAGTCCCAACCGAAGGTCCGCTCGCTAAGGGAGCCATGACCAAAGTACCTCTTCGCAGGTCGGCTCGAATGCCTCAGCTGGTAAAACCTTGGCCCGATTCCCCCAATTTCAGTAAACGCCGACTTGAGAAATCCCTGGCAAAACGCAGTCCCCAATTGACAGCAAAAGGCTGCGGGGAACCCAAGCCACAGGTCAGTGCAGCCCCGCCACAAGGAGTGGCAAGCTGCAGTCCAATCAGGGATTAGGTAAGCCGCCCGGGGACGGGCGGCGCTGTACAGTAAGTTAAGTTTAAGGTTAATTAAGTTTAAGGTGTGTGAATATTAAAGTGATTAGTGTTATAAGTAGTTTTGGAATCTGCCCAGTATGTGTGTTGTTTTGGATCGAGGTCGAAAGACCCGATCATGCCTTCACCTAAGCCAGAGTCTCTCAGGAGCCTGGCTATATCGTTTAATTTTGTTACAGGAACCAGAGAGATGAGAGGAATTCTCGTCGCGTTCGCGGTGATCGGGTGGAGCTGGGCCTATCGGGGCCGCACCAAGGACTCCACAATCTACGGGTGCTCGGGGAACACAGCCCCCATCGTGACCGATGGGTCGGGCGCGTGGGGCATTGAGGAGACAGCCACCTACTTCCACGAAGGGAGGTGGCCAGGATGGCTGAGGTCGAACTCTACGGAATACTCCAGCCAGTCCGGGTTTGCGTACCAAGAGACTTCTCTGATGTGCCCCAGAGTGAGGGTCATCACACCCAGAGTCAGCGTTACCGTCGGGAAGAAGATTTGCCTGGTTTGCAATGGAAATGTTCCTTTGGACAGATGGTGGTGGCTGCGCAAGTTGAGCAAAACCATGAAGAACTCCATGGTCGAGTGGGAGAGACTGGGTAACAATACCCATCGGACTATTACGGGGACTCAAGGGGGGTTGAGTGTCTGTTGGGACAAATGGTGGGAACCAGATGAGGGAATCTACATCTGTATGTGGGGTTCAGAACGCGCCTGCCCCACAGGCGTCTCCATCTTTTTCCAAAGACAGTGGCAGGATGCGGGGAAAGGAATGAGGTGGGACGTCAGCACATGGGCGTGCGGAGTCCCATACTCTCAGATCCCAGTAAATGCCACTGAGCTCATCACCCGCCCCAGCAGGCCCCTGCCCACGATTCCGGTAGCCAAAGCCTGCAAGAAAGGGTGCCCCACCACTACCAAGGGACCCAGGAACGGATTGGTATTAGTACCCACAGGTCAGGTGCTGCACCAAGGGGTGCACTACGCGATGGCCTCGGTGATTTTAAACCTCACCGAGGTGCGATTGCCAGAATGGTGCTCCAAGGAAACGGAGCAATTGTACCAGGTCCTATTAACAAACATGTTCAGACAGTTTTATGAATTCGACTTTGCTAATGTAGACAGAGCTGGATTGTACACCACACCACATGAGGTCTTGGACAGGATAGGGAGACAAAGAAGGGGTGCATTAAATGATATGTTCACAGCTTTTAACACAGGGACTTCCGTCATCAACACTCTGGATGACGTGGAGCTGCAGACCCAGATTAATGGTTTGAAAACACAGTTACGAAAGATACTGACTGACGAGAACAAGGTAGTGGGTTCTGAGTTACATGAGGGCCAGGCCATGACACTGCACTTAAAAGAAATTATTGCTGAGCTGGAGAATCACGCTAAAATGGTAAATGCTCTCATCAGGGAGGATCGGAATGCGTCCGATCAAGCTGCGCAGAACGAAGCTTGCGTGCTGTACGGGGCGTGGTTACTGGGCGAGGGCCGCAGTAATCTGGAGGATTTAAAACAAGGTTTAGACCCCTCCTGGATCAGCAACAAGCACCTCGCAGCCCTCCACACTTTTGAGAATGCATTAAGTCCGTGCCAGCTCAGACTAGCTTCAGAAGCCTACGCAGTCCCAGTGGACTGTGGATGGTCTAATCACACCATTATGGGTATAGTGGTAAGAATGCCGGTGATGGGAAAGATAGCTAAACCCGCTCCGGTATACAGGGTGGAGAACATTGGAATCATTCAAGGGGGTGCACACATTCGCTACACAGCGGTCCCACCGTACGTCATTCGATGGGAGCATGCAATGACGGGTACCGACCTCTCGGAGTGCCGAAGCCGGGGAGCACATATCATCCTGTGTCCCCAGCACTTGAATGCCTATTCAAAACCACAGTGCGGGTTCAGAACTGCTGGCGCGAAGCCTATAAATTGCACCATGGAGGCAATGGCACAAGACCATGTGCCCCCGCAGGTGGCATATATGGGAGGTGGGACATACGGTGTCACCACTGCAGCGCCCCACTACCAACATGGACAGCATGGCTGGTGTCCGGTGAGTGACAGCAGTTTCTGCTTCAAGCCCAAGGCAGAAGTTCAAGTGGCCCAACAGCGAATTGTCCCCATTCCTGAACCTTCCACTGTTCACATCACTGTTAAAGAGAATTTCACCGATCTGCAATGATTCGTTGCACATTTTAACATTCCCCCTCTCCCTGAACACCTCACCAGGATATTAAAAGCCGTTGTCGTTTCACAGAAACATTTTTACACACTGGAGCAGAAGACTTTAGAGATAGGGGCAAACATATTGGATATAGTAACCCCACCGTAGTGGGACCTGTTCACTAATAAAGAAGTCCCTTCTTGGATTAGGATAGCCTCTCACATCCTTGTAGTGTGTCAGGTTTTTATTGTGATTTATTTACTGTTTGTACACTGTAAAAAGGTCAGACATTCGCAGAAGTACGAGAACAGAGGAGAATGGAGAGAGCATTATGTGCGGGTAGAAGAAGAGACACCCGTTTAGATTTTTGCTGCTATGTATAAAGTTAAAGTTTCTCTCCCTCCTTTTTGTTTAATGTTTGGCCATGTGTAATTTTTGGTGTGTGTACTTTATTTTTTTTAAATATTGAAATTCGTTAAGCGAGTTGTTGTTAATAAAAGATAATGTGTGTGAACCAGGAGGTGTAGGGGTATTAGGCCCCCCTCCACGCCTGGAAATGAGTGTGTCAGATTTTAAATCTAATGTATTGCCATCTATAGATGCTTAATGTACACTGTAGGTTTTCTGAAATGGGAAATACATGTGTCGTGGGGTCATAGATAGGTAAATACAGGGGATGGTTACTTATGGAAAGTCAGGAAACTTTGCTCACCCAGAATTATGATACTTCAAGCAAGTTATAGTATCATCAGGGAGGACTGTAGAATTCGCAAAATTAATATTGTACTATAAGGGTCCTCTGGCAGAAGAGGCCTTGATTTTTAAAAGAATGTTTTAAAAGAAGCCCAGAAAAAGGACACATAAAATGGCCACCAGACCCCGTAACTGACTGTTGAACACTTTAAAATGGTTCCTGCAGCGCCCAAGGCAGCCTTTGTGGATTCAACCCACAGTAAGTTCTGGAAGCCGTTTCTGAGAGAACGAAACCAGACACATACACATACATATAGATTGGATGCAGATCCAGTCAAGATCGGCCTGTAGATAAAGGCCATTTAAATGTTTACCCAGACAAAGGGGAACAGTTCCATATTCATAAAGAACGCATCGAGGACCCGTTAAAGACATCAAGAAAACATTAAAACATTACCAGGTCATTCCAGACCAGAGATGGCCATCACCGGCCATCCCGAAAGCAGTTTAAATATAATAACTACCCCGCTGTGCTATAAGCCCACCAAAAGTTAAACAAAGACCAACCTTGATTTGGCAGGAGATAAAGGCCTCATCTGAGAAGTATAATTGGAGACACCCGGGGTAGCGATTGGGGGGCCATCGTAGTGATCAGAAAACCATCAGAGCCATCACAGAGCGCCATCGTGGTGATTGAAGAAGAAGAAGACGGTTCGAGTCGACATCCCACCCTGGGGTAACCGTCGGGAGATCGTCGACAAACCCCGGGCCGTTTGATGAGACAAAACTACAGAAGAAACCTATATGAAAGCCGGCTAGAGGCTTCCAACCATGGTCAAGCAGATGGTCTCTTCCCCCGCATCGACATCTAGGCCCGCTGAGATCCAGCCTGTCCGTGACCTTCACCTCGAGGAAGAGAAGGCATGTCGCAGCTCGCAGCCCACAGCGCTGACCACAAGGAGACAGGACGCCTGAAAGGATCAAAACGCAGACCTGATTCAAAACCTTGCAATTCCCAGTTGGATTGGTGAGCTTGTTTCTGGCCCTTCATAATCGGATCTAGATAGGTTAAAGGGGGTGGTCATTTTGGGTATAATTAACATGAGTTGTTGTCCCTCGATGTTCCGTGTGTTTCCCCATTTCATGATGACTTTTGTAAGGTATAATATGCCTGTATCCATTTTAGCTAGTACTGTATTGTTATGATTTGTTTTTCCCTCCCATGTACCCTCTTATTTGCTTGCATTTGATTTATTTTTCCTTATGCAATAAAATTTCATTTCGTTTCATTAAACTTGGTCTATAAGAGCCTTCTCTGCATTAAAGTTCCTGCACCTACGTCCAGTGTCTAGAACCTAAGGGGCGAGTGGGTCGAACCACTCAAGGTTTTACTGTGCAAAAGAGAGAGAGAGGCCTCTGGCGAGAGAAACCTCTGCGATCTCAGAGAGAAAACCCCTTACACAACATCCGTGGAGCGAAATTAGAGTTGACGTTTCAGGTCAAAACCCTTTATCAAAGCTAAAGAGGCACAGGGAATGGAATAGATTAAGTGGCCGGGCTGGAAGAGAACAAAAGAGAAGAGATATTAAGAGGTATTCAAAATGAGATGAGATGGTGATAGGACTAGTGGAGACAAAAGGCAGCTCAGATTAGGTGTGAAATGCGCTGGCTGAATAATAATAATAATTCAACTTTTATTGTCATTGTACAATGCACAAGTACATGAACAACAAAATGTGATCTTGCAAGCTCCCATGAGTCCAGTACAAATAACATTAACATTAAACGTAAATAGCACCGTCCTGTGAGAAGCAAAGCCGCTGCGTCTGTGCACGCCGCCATTCCATTTCCACCATTCCGACAATCTTCAGCCCAACACTCGGGCCTGCTCACACAGCCGCCTCTCCCGGGGCTCCTTCCGTGATCTTCTCACCAAACGCCCCTTCTCGGGGCTCCTTCCGTGACCTTCTGCACCTGGTCTTCCCTAATGGTCACCCCTCCAGGTATTAACCAGGCTTGGCTCTGCTTAGCTTCACTAAGCCTTGCCAGTGACCCTGTCCCTAGTCCCAGGAACAGCTGCCATGTGGGGGAGACAAAAAAAAGGAAAGGGGGGGAGGGAAAAACCAAAACAAAGGTGTGGATAAAACATATAAGTAAAAATGTAATAGGGGCCGAGGTTATGATCTGAAATTGTTGAACTCAATATTGAGACCGGAAGGCTGTAAAATGCCTAATCGGAAGATGAGGTGCTGTTCCTCGAGTTTACATTGAGCTTCCGTGGAACAATGCAAGAGGTCAAGGACGGTGAGGTCCGAGTGGGAATGGAGCGGTGAATTAAAATGACAGGCGACCAGAAGCTCAGGGTCCCCCTTACGGACTGAACGGCGGTGTTCCGCAAAGCGGTCACCCAATCTGCGTTTGGTCTCCCCAATGTAGAGGAGACCGCATCGTGAGCAGCGAATACAGTATACTAGATTGTAAGAAGTACAAGTAAATTGCTGTTTCACCTGGAAGGGGTGTTTGGGACCCTGGACAGTGGGAAGGGGGAAGGTATAAGAGCAGGTGTTACACCTCCTGCGCTTGCACGGGAAGGTGCCAGGCGAAGGGGAAGGGGTGCTGAGGGTGATAGAGGAGTGGACTAGGGTGTCTCGGAGGGAGCGGTCCCTACGGAATGCTGAAAGGGGAGGGGAGGGGAAGATGCATTTGGTGGTGGGATCACTTTGGAGGTGGCGGAAATGGCGGAGGATGATCCATTGAATGTGGAGGCTGGTGGGGTGAAAGGTGAGGACAAGGGGAACCCTATCATGGTTCCGGGTGGGAGGGGCAGGGGTGAGGGCAGAACCGTGGGAGATAGAATGGACACGGTCGAGGGCTGTGTCAACCACGGTCGAGGGGAATCCTCGGTTGAGGAAAAAGGAAGCAGTTTCCCACTGCTGGTCTGGTAGGTTGCGTGACCTCAGTGCAAGATGAACAGCGTTCCAAATGATAGCATCTCTCAACCTGTCCATTACTGATGGGATGGTACAGTGTTGTTTTACTTGTGAGAGAGATAACTTTTGAGTTCGCTTGACATGAAGGAGGGACCCCGATCAGAGTGGATGAAATTGGCCGTACCGCAAAGGGAAAAGACTTGATCGAGCTATTTGATCACTGTGGAAGTAGGCATATTGGGACAGGGGAAAGCAAAGGGAAAGCGTGAATATTCGTCCACCATAGTAAGTAAGTAGGTGTTTCGTGTTGAGGAAGGCAATGGCCCTTTAAAGTCAATGCTGAGTCACTGCATAGGCTGCATAGCGTGTATGAGTGAGCCATCCGATGGATGGGAGAATTGCAGTTTTAATTCCGCACAAATTCTACAGGAGGAGCATATTCTTTCCACATCTTCCGTAGAAAATAGGAGATTTTTAGATCGCACAAAGTGCAGCATACGGGTAATGCCAGGATGGCATAAGTCAGTGTGAAGATCCGCAAGAGTCGAAGTTGACATAGAAGAGCAGAATGCCCATGTGAGGGTACCCGGGGCCACATTCTCTTTGCCGGGTCGATAATGTATGGTGTATCCAAAGGCAGCCAATTCCATCCTCCAGAGTTGTATTTTGTTATTCTTGATCTTAGTACGTTTCCAGTTATCCAGAATAAAGGCCACGGAGCGCTGATCGGTTATAAGTGTGAAATGGCGACGAGCGAGAAAATGACTCCATTGACGTACAGCTTCGATGATGGCCGTAGCCTGCTTCTCGACAGGAGGGTAATGGAGCTCGCTACCCTGCAAAGTTCTGGACAGGAATGCAACGGGTCGACCACCTTGATTCAACGTAGCTGAGATCACTACCTCCGATGCATCGCACTCGGCCACGAAAGGGAAATTTTCATCAATGGAGTGAAGTGTGACTTTTTTCGAGTTGTCGCTTGAGGAGATTGAAAGCTGAAATAGCCGTTGCCTCCAACGGTAATAACTTCGCGTGAAGCAGGGGCTGGATCTTGTCGGAGAAGTGGGGTATCCACTTCGCATAATAGGTGAACATGTCGAGGGCCCGACGAAGAGAGCCGAGATTCGTAGGGGGAGGGAGCTCCTGAAGCGGACGAAGTCGCTCCGGATCCGGTTTGATGACACCGTTCCCCACCCAGTAGCCAAGGATGTTGACTGATGGTACTGATTTCACAGATTTGGACTCATTTAAGGTTAAGTTGCGACGACGGAGAACGTCAAAAAATTTCTGGAGGTTGGCATCATACTCCTTTTGGTCATGACCAGCAATGGTGATATTATCTAGATATGGAAAAGTGTCCGTTAAGTTCTCCTGTTTGACTAGGCTATCCATTGCCGGTTGAAAGACGGCCACCCCATTGGTGACCCCAAATGGAAGCCGGCAAAACTGGTAAAGCCGACCATTGGCCTCAAAGGCCGTATACTTTTTGTCAGAGTCCCTTAACGGTATTTGATGGTATGCGTTCTTTAAATCAAAAGTTGAAAATACCTTGTAGTTGGCAAGGTTATTGACCATGTCATCGATGCGTGGTAGTGGGTAGGCATCCAGGTCGGTATACTAGTTAATAGTTTGTGAGTAATCGATGCAAAGACGTTTCTTGTGTTGCTTCAGAGGATTTTTAACGACGACGACTTGAGCCCGCCAGGGAGATGAACATGGCTCAATGATACCGTCAGCTAGAAGGCGAGAGATTTCCGCCTCGATAAAGGATCGATCATCTTGGCTGAAACGTCGTGATTTAGTGGCTATGGGCTTACATCGGGGGGAAAGATTGACAAGCAATGAAGGCTCGTTGAGCGAAGCTGCGGAAAGAGCACAAAACGGTACCTTGGAAATAGTAAGCTCCGGCTTTGACCCTCCAAACTCGAAAGTGAGTCTTTTGTGTTGTTTCTGGAAATCCTGTCCCAGGAGCACATCACTGCATATGTTTTTGAGCACTCTGAGCTGGGTGGAGAAGTAAGTGCAGCCATTGAGAATAAGGTCGACAAGACAAAAGCTGGAAGAATTGGTGGTCAGTGTCATCAGAGCCATTGCAATTTCCCTGTCTGAGGGGTAAATACGCAGTTTTAACTTACTGACAGCCCGCTCACTAATGAAGCTGTCAGAGCTGCATGAGTCGATTAGTGCACTCAGGATGTGTCCATTTACTGAAACCTTCGTGGCTGCATGGGACAGACTTTGGGGAAAACAGCTGTGATTGGAGGAGGGGAAATTTTACCCTTGACAGCTGTAACCTTAGTAATGATTCTTGGGGGAGGAGCAGTTTCATAGATAACAGCTGCAAAACTAACAGGAGCTCTCGACTGGTATACCTTAGAAAAGGGGCCTTTCTTACTAACAGAGGCTCTTGACTGGCATACCTTAGAAATGTGACCTTTCTTGCTGCAATGATTGCAGGTTGCGTTACAAGCAGGACAAAATTTCCTATAATGGAACGCACCTCCACAGAAGAAACACTTCCTTCCAGATTGCCAAGATGCCACTAGGGCAGGGTCATCATCAGTGAAGGCTTCTAGGGTAGGGTTGACATTTGCTAGGTTAGAGTCATCATCAGTGAAGGCGTCCGCCCGAGACCTATCGAAGGAGTCATTAAAAGTGATAGCAGCAGCCCGTACCCGATGTAAAAGATAGGTATCGGCATTCCTCTTTGCTAAGTCCAGGAAACACGCCTGGTCATAGGCAGCCTTTAACTCGAGGGTTTTATTCTCCAACAGACGCTGGTGTATGAAGGGAGACGTAATTCCATTAATAAAGGAATCGTGAATTAGCTCTTTCTGGTACTGCTCAGCTGTCACCGCTTTAAGGTTACAATCCTTGCTGAGCCTGCAAAGCTTTTGAAGGAATTCTTCAAGTGATTCCCCGGGTTGTTGTTGAGTTGTGGCCAGTAGATGCCGAGCAAAAATTTCATTTGGGGCCTTAAACATATAGTCGCTGTGATATTAGGATAGCGGCATCATAGTCTACACAGTCTTCGATATAGTCAAACATATGAGGAGATACATAATTGGCAAGTATCTCTAATTTATCAGGAACATTCTCACCACACATCCTGAGGAAGTTGCTGAAGGTACGATACCAGTGTTTCCATACCTTAGCAGTTGTAGGTGAATTTGGGTCCAGGTCAAGACGGGCAGGTCTGAGTAGTTTGTCCATGTTGGATTGATTTCTACGCCGGAGTTCCCTTCTGCAGTTGAAGTCGTAGCTGGCTGTTCCCAAAATCATTCAGAGCGTGGAGTCGATATCAAGTTGATTAAATTGACGTAATAAAACTCACTACGCACTTGGTTTGAGTATAAAGCAAGGCTTTAATCAACTTGTTTCAAAACATGGAAGTCTAGTTATCTTTCACTAGTTCCTGTTTACACAATGTCCTGGACAAGCCACCAGCTGGCCGTCCAGTGTTATTTCATGAGTCTTTCTTCATGGATCATAAGATTCATAACAGGGGGGTTCGGTGACCACGGGGGAGTGTCGGTGATCATGGGGGGGTTCGATGATCGCGGGGGGGTTCGGTGATCACAGGTGGTGTCGGTTATCATGGGGGGATTCGGTGATCACGGGGGTTTCAGTGATCACGGGGGAGTGTCTGTGATTGCGGGGACAGTCGGTGATCGCGGGGGGTTCGGTGATCGCGGGGGTTCGGTGATCACGGGGGAATGTCGGTGATCATAAGGGGTTCAGTGATCGCGGGGGGGTTCGGTGATCGCAGCGGGTGTCGGTGATCGCGGCGGGTTTCGGTGCTCGCGGGGGGGCGTCTGTGATCACCAGGGCATTCGGTGATCGTGGGGGAGTGTCAGTGATCACGGGGTGTGTTTGGTGATCGCGGAGGGTTCGGTAATCGTGGGGTGGTTCGGTGATCGTGGGGGGGTTCGGTGATCGTGGGGGGGTTCGGTGATCGTGGGGGAGTTCCGTGATCATGGGGGGGTTCGGTGATCGCGGGGGAGTGTCGTGATTGTGGGGGGGTTCAATGATCACGGGGGTGTCGGTGATCATGGGTGTGTGTCTGTGATTACGGGGGGTTGTTGGTGATCACGGGGGAGTGTCGGTGATCACGGGGGAGTGTCAGTGATCACGGGACAGTGTCGGTGATCATGGGGGAGTGTCAGTGATCACGGGGGAGTGTCGGTGATCACGGGGGTTTCGGTGATCACGGGGGGGGGTTCGGTGATCACGGGGGGGTTCAGTGATCACGGGGGAGTGTCGGTGATTGCAGGGGTTTCGGTGATCACGGGGGGCATGAGTGATAATGGGGGCGGGTGTCGGTGATCGCGGGGGTGTCAGTGGTCACGGGGGAGTGTTGGTGATCGTGGGGTTGGTTCGGTGATCACGGGGGTGTTCGGTGATCATGGGGGGGTTCGGTGGTCACGGGGGTTTCAGTGATCACGGGGGTTCGGTGATCACAGGGGAGGTTCGGTGATCCCGGGAGGGGTTCGGTGATCACGGGGGGGGTTCGGTGATCACGGGGGGGTTCGGTGATCACGGTGGGGTTCAGTGATCACGGGGGTTTCGGTGATCACGGGGGGGTTCGGTGATCACGGGGGTGGGTTCGGTGATCACGGGGGGGTTCGGTGATCATGGGGGGATTCGGTGATCACGGGGGGGGTTCGGTGATCATGGGGAGGTTCGGTGATCATGGGGAGGTTCGGTGATCACGGGGGGGTTCAGTGATCATGGGGGGGTTCGGTGATCACGGGGGGGTTTGGTGATCATGGGGGGGTTCAGTGATCAGGGGGGGTTCAGTGATCATGGGGGGTTTCGGTGATCACGGGGGGGTTCGGTGATCACGGGGGGTTTGGTGATCACGGGGGGTTCAGTGATCACGGGGGAGTGTCAGTGATTGCGGGGGTTTCGGTGATCACGGGGGGTTTGGTGATCACGGGGGGGTTCATTGATCATGGGGGAGTGTCGGTGATTGCGGGGGTTTCGGTCAACATGGGGGGCTTGGTGATCATGGGGGCGGGTGTCAGTGATCGCGGGGGTGTCAGTGATCACGGGGACGTGTTGGTGAACGCGGGGTGGTTCGGTGATCGCGGGGGGGTTCGGTGATCACGGGGGCGGGTGTCGGTGATCGCGGGGGAGTGTCAGTGATCACGGGGGATTCGGTGATCACGGGGGTGTTCAGTAATTAGGGGGGTTCAGTGATTACGGGGGAGTGTCGGTGATTGCGGGGGAGTGTCGGTAATCATGGGGGGTTTGGTGATCATGGGGGGGTTCGGTGATCACGGGGAGTGCCAGTGATCACAGGTGGTGTCGGTGTTCACGGGGGGGTTCGGTGATCACGGGCTTGTGTCGGTGATTGCGGGGGGTTCAAGAGATCGCAGGGGAGTGTCGGTGATTACGGGGGTTTGTTGGTGATCATGGGGGAGTGTCGGTGATCGCGGGGAGTGTTGGTGATCGTGAGGAGTGTCGGTGATCACGGGTGGTGTCGGTGATCGCGGGGGTTGTTCAGAGATCGCTTGGGGGTTCGGTGATCATGGTGGGGGTTCGGTGATTCCAGGGAGTGTCGATGATCGTGGGAGGGTGTTGGTGACCGTGGTGGAGTGTCGGTGATCACTGGGGAGCGTCGGTGATCACGGGGTAATGTCGGTGATCGCGGGGGGGTGTCGGTGGTCGCAGGGGGATATCGAAGATCACGGGGGGGTTCGGTGATTACGGGGGAGTGTCAGTGATCGCGGGGGGCTGTCGGTGATCGCGGGGGGTTTCAGTGATCACGGGGGGTGTCGGTGATCGTGGGGGAGTGTCGGTGATCACGGGTGGTGTCGGTGATCGCGGGTGGTGCTGGTGATTGCAGGGGGTTCGGTGATCGCGGGGGAGTGTCGGTGATCACCGGGGGGTTCGTTGATCTTGGGGGGTCCGGTCATTGCGGGGGGGGGTCGGTGATCACGGGAGTTTCGGTGATCGCGGGGGAGTGCAGGTGATCACGGGGGGTTCGGTGATCGCGGGGGGGTTCGGTGATCGCGGGGGAGTGTCGGTGATCATGGGGGAGTGTCGGTGATCGTGGGGGGTGGTCCGGTGATCACGGGGGTGTTCGGTGATTACGGGGGGGTTCGGTGATCATGGGGGCGGGTGTTGGTGATCATGGAGTTGTCAGTGAACACGGAGGAGTGTCAATGATCACGGGGGTGTCAGTGATCACGGGGGAGTGATGGTGATCGCGGGGGGTGGTTCGGTGATCATGGGGGTGTTCGGTGATCATGGGGGGGTTCGGTGATCACGGGGGGGTTCAGTGATCATGGGGGTTTCGGTGATCACGGGGGGTTTCGGTGATCACGGGGGGTTTGGTGATCACGGGGGGGTTCAGTGATCATGGGGGAGTGTCGGTGATTGCGGGAGTTTCGGTGATCACGGGGGGTTTGGTGATCATGGGGGGTTTGGTGATCACGGGGGCGGGTGTCAGTGCTCGCGGGAGTGTCAGTGCTCGCGGGGGTGTCAGTGATCACAGGGCAGTGTCGGTGATCGCGGGGTGGTTCGGTGATCACGGGGGGGTTCGGTGATCACGGGGGCGGGTGTCGGTGATCGCGGGGGAGTGTCGGTGATCACGGGGGGGTTCGGTGATCATGGGGATGTTCGGTAATTAGGGGGGTTCAGTGATTACGGGGGAGTGCCGGTGATCACGGGGGGTTTCAGTGATCATGGGGGAGTGTCAATGATCACGGGGGAGTGTCGGTAATCACGGGGGGGTTCGGTGATCATGGGGGGGTTCGGTGATCACGGGGAGTGTCCGTAATCACGGGAGTTTCGGTGATCACGGTGGGGTTTGCTGATTCCGGGGGGTGTCGGTGATCACGGGGGCTGTTCAGAGATCGCGGGGGGGTTTCGGTGATCGCGGGGGAGTGTCAGTGATCGCGGGGGGCTGTCGGTGATCACAGGGGGGGTTCGGTGATGGCGGGGGTTTCGGTGATGGCTGGGATGTTCGCTGATCGCAAGGGGTTCGTTGATCACAGGGGGTTCGCTGATCGCGGGGGGGTTCGCTGGTGGTGGGGGTTCACTGATCGCAGAGGGTTCGCTGATCGTGGGGGGTTCACTGATCACGGGGGGTTCGCTGATCGCGGGGAGTGCCGGCGATCATGGGGGGTTTGGTGATCGCGGGGGGTTCGGTGATGGCGGGGGCGTTCGCTGATCGCAGGGGGTTCGCTGATCGTGGGGCTTCACTGATCGCGGGGGGTTCGCTGATCGCGGGGAGTGCCAGTGATCACGGGTGGTGTCGGTGTTCACGGGGGGTTTGGTGATCACGGGTTTGTGTCGGTGATTGCGGGGGGGTTCAAGAGATCGCAGGGGAGTGTCGGTGATTACGGGGGTTTGTTGGTGGTCATGGGGGAGTGTCGGTGATCGCGGGGAGTGTCGGTGATCGTGAGGAGTGTCGGTGATCACGGGTGGTGTCGGTGATCGCGGGGGTTGTTCAGAGATCGCTTGGGGGTTCGGTAATCATAGTGGGGGTTCGGTGATTCCGGGGAGTGTCGCTGATCGCGGGAGGGTGTTGGTGACTGTGGTGGAGTGTTGGTGATCACTGGGGAGCGTTGGTGATCACGGGGTAATATCGGTGATCACGGGGGTGTGTCGGTGATCGCAGGGGGATATCGGAGATCACGGGGGGGTTCGGTGATCACGGGGGAGTGTCAGTGATCACGGGGGGCTGTCAGTGATCGCGGGTGGTGCTGGTGATCGCAGGGGGTTCGGTGATCGCGGGGGAGTGTCGGTGATCACAGGGGGGTTCGGTGATCTTGGGGGATCCAGTCATTGTGGGGGGGTTTGGTGATCAAGGGGGGGTTCGGTGATTGCAGGGGGTTCAGTGATCACAGGGGGCTCGGTGATCACGGGGGGTTCGCTGATCACCGGGTGGTTCGGTGATCACGGGGGGGTTCGGTGATCATGGGGGGTTGTCGGTGATCACGGGGGGTTTCAGTGATCGTGGGGGGTTGTCGGTGATCACGGGGGAGTGTCAGTGATAGCGGGGGTGGTTCAGAGATTGCGGGGGAGGTTTCGGTGATCGCAGTGGGGTTCGGTGATTCCGGGGGGTGTCGGAGATCGCGGGGGGGTGTCGGTGATCACGGGGGAGAGTCGGTGATCGTGGGGTGGTGTCGGTGATCACCGGGGATTGTCGGTGATCGCGGGGGTTTGTCGATGATCGCGGGGGAGTGTCGGCAATCATGGGGGAGTGTCGGCGATCGTGGGGGAGTGTTGGTGATTGCGGGGGTGGTGTCGGTGATCACAGGGTAGTGTCAGTAAACACGGGGGGTTCGATGAACACGGGGGGGTGTCAGTGATCACAGGGTGTGTCGGTGATCACGGGGGGGTTCAATGATCGCGGGGGGGTTCGGTGATCGCGGGTGGTGTCGGTGATCGCGGGGGTTGTTCGGACATCGCGGGGTCAGTTCGGTGATCATGGGGGGTGTCGGTGATCACGGGAGAGTGTCGGAGATCGTGGGGGAGTGTCGGTGATCGCGGGTGGTGTCGCTAATCGCGGGGGTTGTTCGGAGATCGCAGGGGGGTTCGGTGATTCCGGGGGGTGTCGGTGATCATGGGAGAGTGTCGGTGATTGCGGTTGTGTGTCGGTGATCGCGGGGGGTTCGGTGATCGCGTGGGTTGTCGGTGATCGCGGGGGTTGTCGGTGATCGCGGGGGTTGTTCGGAGATTGCGGGAGGGGGTTCGGTGATTGCGGGGTTCGGTGATTCCGGAGGGTGTCGTTGATCGTGGGGGAGTGTCGGTGATCACGGGTGGTGTCGTTGATCAAGGGGGAGTATCGGTCATGACGGGTGGTGTCGGTGATTGCGGGGGCTGTCGGTGATCGCGGGGGTGGTGTCGGTGATCATGGGGTGTTCGGTGATTGCGGGGGAGTTTGTAGCTCACGGAGGATTCGGTGATCGCGGGGGGTTTCATAAATCTCATCATTAAGAAGCTACCTATGAAATAACACTGGATGGCCAGCTGGTGGCGCCGTCCAAGGAGTATAAATACTTGGGCATTGGCCCCAGCTTGTCAGGGACGCTTTGTAAAGACATGGAGCTAGTGGGTACAACTAGACTTCCATGTTCAGAAATAAGTTGATTAAAGCCTTGCTTTATGCTCAAACCAAGTGCGTAGTGAGTTTTATTACATCAATTTAATCAACTTGATATCGACTCCACGCTTTGGGTGATTTCGGGAACAGCCAGCTATGACTCGAACTGTACAAGGGCACTCAGACAAGTAATCGATCCATCATGGAGAAACTACTCAGCCCCGCCCGTCTCGACCTGGACCCAAATTCACTTACAGCTGCTAATGTATGGAAACACTGGTATCGTACTTTCAGCAACTTCCTCAGGGTGTGTGGTTAAAATGTTCCTGATAAATTAGAAATACTTGTGAATTATGTATCCACTCATGTGTTTGATTATATCGAAGACTGTGTAGACGATGACGCCGCTATCCAATTACTACAGTAGCTATATGTCAAGTCCCCAAATGAAATTCTTGCTCGGCATCTACTGGCCACAACTCGACAACAACCCAGGGAATCACTTGACAAATTCCTTCAGAAACTTTGCAGGCTCAGCAAGGATTGTAATCTTAAAGCTGTTACAGCTGAGCAGTACCAGAGGGAGTTAATTCGTGATTCCTTTATTAATGGGATTGCATCTCCCTTCATACATCAGCGTGTGTTGGAGAATAAAACCCTCAAGTTACAGGCTGCCTATGACCAGGCATGTTCTCTAGACTTAGCAAAGAGGAATGTAGACACCTATCTTTTACCACGTGCATGGGCTGCTGCTATCTCTTTTAGTGACTCTTTCAATAGGCCTCGGGCGGAAGCCCTCACGGATGACGACTCCAACCCGGTTGATGACAACCCTACCCTAGAAACCTACACTGATGATGACCCCGCCCTAGCGGCATCTTGGCAATCTGGAAGGAAGTGTTTCTTCTGTGGAGGAGCGTTCCATTATAGGAAATTTTGTCCTGCTCGTAACGCGACCTGTAATCATTGCAGCAAGAAAGGTCACTTTTCTAAGGTATGCCAGTCAAGAGCCACTGTTAGTAAGAAAGGCCACTTTCCTAAGGTATACCGGTCGAGAGCCCCTGTTAGTTTTGCAGCTACTATCTATAAAACTGCTCCTCCCCCAAGAGCCACTACTAAGGTTACAGCTGCAATCTATAAAACTGCTCCTCACCCAAGAACCACTACTAAGGTTATAGCTGTCAAGGGTAAAACTGCGCCATCTCCCATCACAGCTGTTTTTCCCCAAAGTTTGTCCCATGCAGCCACGAAGGTTTAGATAAATGGACACATTTTGAGTGCACTAATCGACTCATGCAGCTCTGACAGCTTCATTAGTGAGCAGGTTGTCAGTAAGTTAAAACTGCGTATTTACCCCTCAGACAGGGAAATTGCAATGGCTCTGATGACACTGACCACCAATTCTTCCAGCTTTTGTCTTGTCGACCTTATTCTCAATGGCCACACTTATTTCTCCACCCGGCTCGGGGTACTCAAGAACCTATGCAGTGATGTGCTCCTGGGACAGGATTTCCAGAAACAACACAAAAGACTCACTTTCGAGTTTGGAGGGTCAAAGCCGGAGTTTACTATTTCCAAAGTACCATTTTGTGCACTTTCGGCAGCTTCGTTCGATGAGCCCTCCTTGTTTGCCAATCTTCCCCCAGATGTAAGCCGATAGTCACTAAATCACAACGTTTCAGCCAAGATGATCGAGGCAGAAATCTCTCGCCTTCTAGCTGACGGTATCATTGAGCCATGTTCATCTTCCTGGCGGGCTCAAGTCATCATTGTTAAAAATCCTCTGAAGCAACACAAGAAACGTCTTTGCATCGATTACTCGCAAACTATTAATCAGTATACCGACCTGGATGCCTACCCACTACCACGCATCGATGACATGGTCAATAACCTTGCCAACTACAAGGTATTTTCAACTTTTGATTTAAAGAGCGCATGTCATCAAGTATTGTTAAAGGACTCTGACAAAAAAGTATACGGCCTTTGAGGCCAATGGTCGGCTTTACCAGTTTTGTCGCCTTCCATTTGGGGTCACCAATGGGGTGGCCGTCTTTCAATGGGCAATGGATAGCCTAGTCAAACAGGAGAACTTAACGGACACTTTTCCATATCTAGATAATATCACCATTGCTGGTCATGACCAAAAGGAGTATGATGCCAACCTCCAGAAATTTTTTGACGTTCTCCGTTGTCGCAACTTAACCTTAAATGAGTCCAAATCTGTGAAATCAGTACCATCAGTCAACATCCTTGGCTACTGGGTGGGGAACGGTGTCATCAAACCGGATCTGGAGCGACTTCGCCCACTTCAGGAGCTCCCTCCCCCTACGAATCTCAGCTCTCTTCATCGGGCACTCAGCATGTTCGCCTATTATGCGAAATGCATACCCCACTTCTCCGACAAGATCCAGCCCCTGCTACACGCAAAGTCATTTTCATTGGAGGCAACGGCTATTTCAGCTTTCAACCTCCTCAAACGACAACTGGAAAAATCCACGCTTCGTTCCATTGATGAAAATCTTCCTTTCGTGGTAGAGTGCGATGCATCGGATGTGGCGATCTCTGCTACCTTGAATCAAGGTGGTCGACCCGTTGCATTTCTGTCCAGAACTTTGCAGGGTAGTGAGCTCCATTACCCTCCTGTCGAGAAGGAGGCTACGGCCATCATCGAAGCTGTACGCCAATGGAGTCATTTTCTCGCTCGTCGCCATTTCATACTTATAACCGATCAGCGCTCCGTGGCCTTTATGCTGTATAACTGGAAACGCACTAAAATCAAGAATAACAAAATACAACTCTGGAGGATGGAATTGGCTGCCTTTGGATACACCATACATTATCGACCCGGCAAAGAGAATGTGACCCCGGATACCCTCACGCGGGCATTCTGCTCTTCTATGTCAACTTCGACTCTGGCGGATCTTCATACTGACTTATGCCATCCTGGCGTTACCCGTATGTTGCACTTTGTGCGATCTAAAAATCTCCCATTTTCTACGGAAGATGTGAAAAGAACGTGCTCCTCCTGTAGAATTTGTGCGGAATTAAAACCGCAATTCTTCCGTCCATCGGATGGCTCGCTCATATACGCTATGCAGCCTATGCAGCGACTCAGCATTGACTTTAAAGGGCCATTGCCCTCCTCAACACAAAACACCTACTTACTAACTATGGTGGACGAATATTCATGATTTCCCTTTGCTTTCCCCTGTCCCAATATGTTTACATCCACAGTGATCAAATGCCTTGATCAAGTCTTTTCCCTTTGCGGTACGGCCAATTTCATCCACTCTGATCGGGGTCCCTCCTTCATGTCAAGCGAACTCAAAAGTTATCTCTCCCAACGGGGAATCGCCACAAGTAAAACAACACCGTACCATCCCATCGGTAATGGACAGGTTGAGAGATACAACGCTATCATTTGGAATGCTGTTCGTCTTGCGCTGAGGTCACGCAATCGACCAGACCAGCAGTGGGAAACTCTGCTCCCTGACGCGTTGCATTCCATCAGGTCTCTCCTTTCTACTTCTACCAATGTCACACCCCACAAACGATTCTTCAGCTTCCAGCGTCGCTCCACCCATGGGACATCTCTACCGTTATGGTTGGCAGCTCCTGGCCCCGTGCTGCTCCAAAGATTCGTCCGATTGTCAAAAAACGATCCTCTAGTCGATGAGGTAGAACTTACAGACGTCAACCCCACGTACACCCACGTGCGGTACTCGGATGGCCGGGAGTCCACCGTTTTGCTCCGGGACCTGGCTCACTGTCCGGCCAGTTTAGCAGACCCAACTGATGGAGGGACCCACGGGGATGAGGCCGACACTCTCCGCTCCCTGGAGGATGACACCCTACCTGGGACATCGAGGGATCTGCCGGCTGCCTCGCCGGATCCGCTCGGGGAGCCGAGCGCTCCCCATGGGATGGGAGGGCGTTCGGTGATCACGGGGAGTTCGGTGATCGCGGGGGGTGTCGGTGATCACGGGGATGGTGTCGGTGATCACAGGGGAGTGTTGGTGATCACGGGGGTGTCGGTGATCACGGAGGGCTTCGGTGATCATGGTGCGTGTCGGTGATCATGGGGGCTTTGTCGGTGATCACGGGGAGTTCGGTGATTGCGGGGGAGTGTTGGTGATCACGGGTGGTGTCGGTGATCATGGGGGAGTTCGGTGATCACCGGGGAGTGTCGGTGATCGTGGGGGGTGTCGGTGATCACCGGGGAGTGTCGGTGATCGCAGGGGGGTGTCGGTGATCGTGGGGGAGTGTCGGTGATCGTGGGGGGTTTCGGTGATGGCAGGGGGGTCCGGTCATTGCGGGGGGATTCATTGATCGTGGGGGTGTGTCGGTGATCGCGGGGGGTGTCGGTGATCGCGGGGGAGTGTCGGTGATCACTGGGGAGTGTCAGTGATCACGGGGGGTGTCGGTGATCATCAGCGAGTGTCGGTGATCACGGGGCCGTGTTGGTGATCATCGGGGGTGTCGGTGATCGCGGGGGGTTGTTGGTGATCACCGGGGAGTGTCGGTGATCGCGGGGGGGTGTCGGTGATCGTGGGGGGGTGTCGGTGATCGTGGGGGGTTTCGGTGATGGCAGGGGGGTCCGGTCATTGCGGGGGGATTCGTTGATCGTGGGGGTGTGTCGGTGATCGCGGGGGGTGTCGGTGATCGCGGGGGAGTGTCGGTGATCACTGGGGAGTGTCAGTGATCACGGGGGGTGTCGGTGATCATCGGCGAGTGTCGGTGATCACGGGGCCGTGTTGGTGATCATGGGGGGTGTCGGTGATCATCGGGGGTGTCGGTGATCGCGGGGGGTTGTTGGTGATCACGGGGGAGTGTCAGTGATCGCGGGTGGTGTCGGTGATCGTGGGGGAGTGTCGGTGATCACGGGGGGTGCCAGTGATCGCGGGGGAGTGTCGGTGATTGCGGGGGAGTGTCGGTGATCACGGGGGGGTTCGGTGATCGTGGGGGGTTTTGGTGATCGCGGGGCGGTTCAGTGATCGCGGTGGAGTGTCGGTGATCACGGGGGGTGTCGGTGATTGTGAGGGAGTGTCGGTGATCGCGGGCGAGTGTCGGTGATCGCGGGTGGTGTCGGTGATCACCGGGGGATTCAGTGATCGCGTGAGGGTTCGGTGATCGTGGGGGGTTTTGGTGATCGCGGGGCGGTTCGGTGATCGCGGTGGAGTGTCGGTGATCACGGGGGGTGTCGGTGATTGTGAGGGAGTGTCGGTGATCACGGGCGAGTGTCGGTGATCGCGGGTGGTGTCGGTGATCACCGGGGGATTCGGTGATCGCGTGAGGGTTCGGTGATCGCGGGAGGGTTCAGTGATCGCGGGGGGGGTTGGTGATCGCAGGGGGGTGTCAGTGAACGCAGGGGGATTTGGTGATCACAGTGGAGTGTTGGTGATCGCGGGGGAGTGTCGGTGATTGTGGGGGGTGTCGGTGATCGTGGGGGGCTTCGGTGATCACGGGGGCTTCGGTGATCGCGGGGTTATGTCGGTGATCACAGGGGGTGTCAGTGATCATGGGGGGTTCGGTGATCGTGGGGGAGTGTCAGTGATTGTGGGGGGCTGTCGGTTATTACGGGGGGTTCGGTGATCGTGGGGGAGTGTCGGTGATTGCGGGGGGCTGTCGGTTATTACGGGGGGTTCGGTGATCACGGGGGAGTGTCGGTGATCACGGGGGGTTCGATGATTGTGGGGGGTGTCGGTGATCACCGGGGGATTCGGTGATCACGGGGGGGGGTGTCGGTGACCACGGGGGGTGGTTCAGTGATCACGGGGGAGTGTCGGTGATCACGAGGGGCTTCGGTAATCACAGGGGGTGTCGGTAATCGCGGGGTGATGTCGGTGATCGTGGGTGGTGTCGGTGATCATGGGGGGTTCGGTGATCGTGGGGTGGTGTCGGTGATCATGGGGGGTTCGGTGATCGTGAGGTGGTGTCGGTGATCACGGGTGGTGTTGGTGATCACGGGCAGGTGTCAGTGATCACGGGGGGAGTCGGTGATCGCGGGGGAGTTCGGTGATCACGGGGGGGTGTTGGTGATCATGGGGGAGTGTCGGTGATCATGGGGAGGGGTGTCCTTGATCGCGGGGGTGTGTCGCTTTTCGCGGGGGAGTGTCGTGATCATGGGGAGGTGTCGATGATTGCAGGCGGGTTGGTGGTCACTGGGGAGTCGGTGGTTGTGGGAGGGTTGTTGATCGCGGGGGAGCTGGTGATCACATGGGGTGGCGCAGTAGGTGATCACGGGCAGTTGGTGATTGCAGGCGGGTCGGTAATCACATTGCAAGTCGGTGATTGTGGGGGGGTGGTGATGATCATGGAGGGGTTAGGTGATCCCGGGGTGTGTCAGTGATTGCAGGCGGGTTGGTGATCATGGGGGAGTTGGTGGTCGCAGGGGGTTTGGTGATCGCGGGGGGGTGGAGTGGTAGGTGATCACGGGCAGTTTGTGATTTCGGGGAAGTGGTCCAATCATGGGTGGGTCCAATCGCATGAAGTGGGAAACAGGTTTGCTTCGGAAGCCTGTGGGAAGCACTCTTGCTCTTCCTGGCCCACAAGCAGTGCTGGAAAACCACTTACCTCTTCCATGCAGCAGTCTTCGCCTCCCTTTAGCTGCCAGGTTTCCCGAAGCCTGGGAAACCTGCTGGTCAGTGTTAAAGCTGGAAGTGAGATAAAATCTGAGGCATGCAGCCTCATTAAAATATTTAATTGAGTGACCCGCCTCCTGGAAGTGGGTTGCTCCTCCCTCCATTTCCTGGTGCAAATGGGCATTTGCCCTTAAAGGTACCACTGGTGAACGCTTACAAAAAAGCCCAGATATATTTTCGGGGAGAAGTTTTGTGGGGCCAGGAGAAGCAGGAGGATGGTGGCCAAGTACCTGCCAGTACGCCACCCTCTCCGAGGTCAGCTTCACTCCACCCCCAGACCTGACCTACGAGTCACCTCAGCGCGGGAGCCAGTTAATTTCCCAGCCTCCCACCAGTGGGCAGTGGCGAGCTGCCTGGTGGGCACCTGCAGCTCACTAGCAGCATTCAAACGAGGCTCAAACCCAAAAATGAACGGAGCTTCCCAACGCTGGCTTTGGGCAGAAAGAGCAGCCGTGTCGGCAACTTCCTGCCCATTTTGTCAGGGAGTCGAATCTCCCCCATGTCACCTTGTATTTGCTGACTGGAAGGTTCCTGGGAAGCAAATTAAGTCAGCAGTGAGCAGAGCAGTAAGCGCGCAGTTAATTTACAGTCTAACCAGGCATGTGCAGAGCAGCTTTTAGACAGAAAAGCCTTACTAGTGTTTTCGTTTTGTTAAATGCTAGCTCGAGGCAGTGTGTTGGTGGTCTAATCTATATGAGGCTATTGAAACCTGTATAAGCAGCTGCAAAATGTCAGTCAAGCAGAAATAGTCTCTCCTGCTGCCTCTTCTATCCTTAAAAATGGGCGTGTAAACTAGGCATGGTTCACAATGATTTTGTTGCAAAGGCAAAATAGATAAACTTGGTTGCTATTAATGCATGTTCCCAATGGCTGGAAGTATTTACCTTGTCCACTACAAAAGTATAGATTTTCTGTTGTTGAGAATTTTGCTTCCATAGGCTTACTGAAAGAAATTGCCCCGGATATTGGACTTCTGATTGCGCCTAAGGAACTTGCAGCATTCCTTAAATTAAATATTGCAAAGCATATTAAAATCACATCACCTCATTCTGTTGCCCGTGGTGAGACTGAACATTTACTTCGATTATTAAAGCAATCCGTGCAGAAATCCAAATGGCTAGACACAGATATTTTACAGCTTTGGCTGTCAAACTTTTTGTACTTTTTTCCAAACACTACTCCATGTTCTAATCTGAGGTCACGTGTGAAACCGTTTCTGATCAGAATTGTCAGAACGTGGCTCAATTTCAGTAAAATCTGATGTTGTTAAAAACAGATAAAAGCTGGGCATAAATTAACTTTATGAATTCTTCATCCAATCCAATCAGCACTAGTAAAATAAATTTATACTACTCTATAGTTTGACAGTTAAGATTAATAGTTTATAAAATTTAGAAGGTCTTAATTTTTGTGGTTATAGTTTCTAAGGTCTCTGTTGTGTGTCGGGGAGTGCTAGTAACCAAGGGCCCTTGAATACATCATTTAATTGTAGTGTAATTAGTGCTATTGATTTCATTTAAATTAATTTCAATCAAATAAAGGGTAAGTCATGGCAGGACAGCTTGGCCCCGTGGCATGCTCCTCCTGCGCTTTATGGGAAATCAGGGACACTTCCTGTGTCCTTGACAACCATGTGTGCGGGAAATGTATCCAGCTGCAGCTACTGACAGACCGAATTGCGGCGCTGGAGCTGCGAATGGATATATACTGGAGCATTCGCGATGCTGAGGACATCGTGGATAGCACGTTTATGGAGTTGGTCACACTGCAGGTAAAGGCTGCACAGGCAGG
This sequence comes from Somniosus microcephalus, assembly GCF_052327205.1. NCBI lineage: Eukaryota > Metazoa > Chordata > Chondrichthyes > Squaliformes > Somniosidae > Somniosus > Somniosus microcephalus. The sequence continues at coordinate 113,046,260 of NC_140995.1, read as the reverse complement.
AAGGGAATGGGTGACAACCAGGCAGAGTAGTAGGTGCAGGCAGGTAGTGCAGAGATCCCCTGTGGCCATCCCCCTCTCAAACAGATATACCACTTTGGATATTGTTGAGGGAGATGGCTTATCGGGGGAAGGCAGCAGCAGCCAACTTCCTGGCACCATGGGTGGTTCTGCTGCACAGGACGGGAGGAAAAAGATTGGGAGAGCTATAGTGATAAGGGATTCTATTGTAAGGGGAATAGATAGGCGTTTTTGCGGCCACAAATGAGACTCCAGGATGGTGTGTTGCCTCCCTGGTGCAAGGGTCAAGGATGTCTTGGGGCGGCTGCAGGGCATTCTGGAGGGGGAGGGTGAACAACCAGTGTCGTGGTGCATATAGGTACCAACGACATAGGTAAAAAAACGGGATGAGGTCCTAAACGCTGAATATAGGGAGTTAGGAGGTAAATTAAAAAATACGACCTCAAAGGTAGTAATCTCAGGATTGCTACCAGTGCCACGTGCTAGTCAGAGTAGAAATAGAAGGATATTTCAGATGAATACATGACTAGAGGAATGGTGCAAGGGGGAGGGATTCAAATTACTGAGAAATTGGAACCGGTACTGGGGCGGTGGGACCAGTACAAAATGGACAGATTGCACCTGGGCAGGACCGGGACCGATGTCCTAGGGGGAGTGTTTGCTAATGCTCTGGGGGAGGGTTTAAACTAACATGGCAGGGGGTTGGGAACCTGAGCAGGGAGACAGAGGAAAGGGAAACAAGGATAGAAGCAAAAGAAAGGAAGGAGAAAAACAAAGGTGGCAGTCAGAGAAATCAAGGGTTTAAATCAAACATGGCCACTGTAAATAATAATTCTAAAAGGTGTAAGAGTGTAAAAAAGAGCCTGAAGGCTTTGTGTCTTAATGCGAGCAGCATTCGTAATAAGGTGGATGAATTAGCAGTGCAAATAGATGTAAACGGATATGATGTAATTGGAATTGTGGAGACATGGCTCCAGGGTGACCAAGGCTGGGAATTCAGCATTCAGGGGTACTCAATATTCAGGAAGGACAGGCAAAAAGGAAAAGGAGGTGGGGTAGCATTGCTGCTTAAAGAGGAGATTAACACAATAGTAAGGAAGGATATTAGAAATAACAACGGAAAATGCTGGAAAAACTCAGCAGGGCAGGCAACATCCGTGGAGAGAAAATAGAGTCAACATTTCAGATGAACCCTTTGTCAAGGATATTAGCTCTGATGATGTGGAATCTGTATGGGTAGAGCTGAGAAATACCAAGGGGCAGAAAACATTAGTGGGAGTTGTATACAGACCCCCAAACAGTAATGCTGAGGTTGGGGATGGCATTAAACGGGAAATTAGAGACGCGTGCAATAAGGGCACAACAGTTATCATAGGTGACTTTAATCTACATATAGATTGGGCTAACCAAATTAGTAATAATACTGTGGAGGAGGAATTCCTAGAGTGTATACGGGATGGTTTCCTGGACCAATATGTCGAGGAACCAACTAGAGATCAGGCCATCTTAGACTGGGTATTATGTAATGAGAAAGGATTAATTAGCAATGTTGTTGTGCGAGGCCCCTTGGGGAGGAGAAATCATAATATGATAGAATTCTTCATTAAGATGGAGAGTGAAGTAGTTGACTCAGAGACTAGGGTCCTGAATTTAAATAAAGGAAACTACGATGGTATGAGGCGCGAGTTGGCTAGGATGGATTGGGGAATGTTACTTAAAGGGTTGACGGTGGATAGGCAATGGCAAACATTTAAAGATTGCATGGATGAACTACAGAATTTGTTCATCCCTGTTTGGCATAAAAATAAAACAAAAAGGTGACTCAACCGTGGCTAACAAGGGAAATTAGGGATAGCATAAGATCCAAGGAGAGGACATATAAATTGGCCAGAAAAAGCAGCAAAACTGAGGATTGGGAGCAGTTTAGGATTCAGCAAAGGAGGACAAAGGGATTAATTAAGAGGAGGAAAATAGAATATGAGAGTAAGCTTGCAGGGAACATAAAAACTGACTGTAAAAGCTTCTATAGATATGTGAAGAGAAAAAGATTGGTGAAGTTAAGCGTAGGTTCCTTGCACTCAGAATCAGGGGAATTTATAATGGGGAACAAAGAAATGGCTGACCAATTAAATACATACTATAATGAAATCTGTTTGTCTTGATCCTGTATTCGTTTTGCACTCATGTATATTACCCTCCCCCACTGTGTATAGTTTCACTTCCTCTTTCCCGACTAACCTGGGAGGTTCCAGGTCTTGGCTCTTGGCTCCGCCCCGACTTCTCTTACATAAAGATCCCAGGATCTGTATGACTCATTCCTGTGAACCAGTCGGCGTGTTGAGATGTTAGCTCTGATCTTAGTGATTAAAAGCCAACTTGTTTAAGTCTATAACTTCTAGTTTTGTGGTTATTGAAGGCCCATCAATTTTAATCACTAAAGAACACTAGGATGGATCGACTCCTAAAACCAGAGCGTCTGGACTTGGATCCACATTCTGCTGAAGCATCAAATCAATTTGGACACTGGCTCAAATGCTTCGAACTCCTCGCGGGGGCCTCATCCGCTAGCGAGGTAGATAAACTGAGTCTACTACTGACTACTCGCGTAAGTCATCGGATTTATTCGTTCATCCGGGACGCCACCTCTTACACGGAGGCCATCACTATCCTGAAGGCCCAATACCAGAGGTCGGTAAACGAAGTGTACGCCAGACATCTGCTGGCTACACGCAGGCAGCGACCAGAGGAATCAATGGACGATTTCTTACAGGGCCTAAAGGACCTGGTCCGGGACTGTAACTGCAAGGCCGTGATGGCCAACGCGTACTCTGACAAATTGGTCCGCGATTCCTTCATCACGGGCCTCAAATCGAATTATATCCGGCAGAGACTGCTGGAGAAGGAGGTCCTGGACTTTAAAAAGGCAGTGGCCACTGCGCGATCGCTGGACGTGGCCCAGAAAAATTCTGACTCTTATTCTTCCGGCCATGCGGCCCTCACCGCCTCGTGCGCGCCGAGGGGGCCGCCATCTTGGAATCAGCCATCTTCCCCATCCAGGTCTCAGACCAGCTCTACGCCGCCGGAGTCCCCACACAGAAGTTCACCCAGGAGTCCTACTATAGCGGCAATGTCTCGAGGCCCGAAATGCTACTTCTGCGGCCAGGCCAAGCACCCCAGACAACGATGCCCAGCGAAGGATGCTACATGCTTCAAATGTAAGAAAAAGGGTCATTTTAGCAAAGTCTGCAGGGGGAATCCGATTTCCAACTCCGTCACCGCCTCGTGCGTGCCGTGCGGGCCGCCATCTTGGGATCCGCCATCTTTTCCCGACTCAACGGCCGCCCAGGGCCCAACAGTGGCTTCGATCATGGTGGATCAATCCAGGCCACACCCATTGACAAAATCCATGATGGACATACAGGTAAACGGGAATTTAACGAAATGTTTAATTGACTGTGGGAGTACCGAGAGTTTTATCCACCCTAGCCTGGTACGGCGGCACTCATTAACGGTAACCCCTGCACGGAGCAGAATTGCTATGGCTGCTAAGCCCCACACTTCGGACATTTTGGGCTATACTGTGTGGTAACACTGACTGTAAAAGGCACGGACTACAAGGATTTTAAACTCCTCGTGATGCCAGAACTCTTGGGCCTGGACTTCCAATGCCACCACAAAAGTGTCACGCTAGCATATGGCGGGTCCCAGCCGCCACTCACAGTCTGTGGCCTATCAACCTTAAAAATCAGCCCGCCCTCTTTATTCGCTAATCTCGCTCCGAACTGTAGGCCCATAGCGACCAAAAGTAGACGGTACAGTCTGGAAGACAGACACTTTGTCATGGCGGAAGTGGACAGACTCCTGCGGGAAGGCATTATTGAATGCAGTACCAGCCCGTGGCGTGCCCAAGTAGTCATAGTTAAAAATAGCGAAAAGAAACGGATGGTAATTGACTACAGCCAGACTGTTAATATTTATACCCAGCTGGACGCCTACCCTTTACCCCGCATATCAGAAATGGTCAACCAGATTGCGCAATACCGAGTCTTCTCAGCTATCGACCTCAAATCCGCGTATCACCAGCTCCCCATTAGAACGGAGGACCACCCATACACTGCCTTCGAGGCGAACGGGCGCCTCTACCATTTTCTCAGAGTGCCCATCGGAGTAACAAATGGGGTCTCGGTCTTCCAACGTGAGATGGACCGCATGGTTGATGAGAATAAACTACAAGCTACCTACCCCTATCTGGACAATGTCACTATCTGCGGGCACGACCAGCAAGACCATGATCTAAATCTTGCGAGATTTTTAAAAACTGCCCTAAAGCTGAATCTAACCTACAATGAAGACAAATGTGTCTTCAACACAACCCGTCTCTGTATCCTCGGCTGTGTGGTGGAAGATGGGGTAATTGGACCGGACCCTGACCGATTACGCCCCCTAAAGGAACTGCCCCTGCCACACAATCCCAAAGCTTTAAAAAGGTGCCTGGGATTTTTTTCGCATTATGCCCAATGGGTGCCCAATTACTCTGATAAGGCCCGACCCCTCATTAAATCGACGTCCTTCCCACTATCAGCTGAAGCTCGGGAAGCTTTCACCAGTATTAAACAGGACATTGAAAGGGCTGCAGTGTGTGCAGTGGATGAATGCATTCCCTTTCAAGTCGAAAGCGATGCATCAGACTTTGCCTTAGCTGCAACCCTCAATCAGGCTGGGAGACCTGTGGCCTTCTTCTCCCGAACCCTTCAGGGACCTGAAATCAGGCACTCTTCTGTCGAGAAGGAGGCACAGGCTATAGTGGAGGCAGTGTGGCACTGGAGACACTACCTAGCCGGCAAACATTTCACCCTGCTCACCGACCAGCGGTCGGTGGCTTTCATGTTTAATAACAAACAAAGGGGGAAAATCAAGAATGACAAAATACTCAGGTGGAGGATCGAACTATCCACATTCGACTATGATATTATGTACAGGCCGGGAGCCCTTAATGAACCCCCAGACGCCCTATCGCGGGGAATGTGTGCCAGCATTCATACGGACAAATTACAGGGTCTCCACAACGACCTCTGTCACCCAGGGGTCACCCGACTATACCATTTTATAAAGTCCCGCAATCTGCCCCACTCCATCGAGGAGGTCAGGGCAATGACCAGAGCCTGCCGCATCTGTGCGGAATGCAAGCCTAGTTTCTACAGGCCTGACCGTGCACACCTTATCAATGCCACACGGCCATTTGAGCGTCTAAGTCTGGACTTCAAGGGACCCCTTCCCTCTGCCGACCGTAACGTATACTTCCTCAATATCATTGATGAATATTCCCGCTTCCCCTTCGCCATTCCCTGCCCAGACATGACCAGTGCCACGGTCATCAAGTGTCTCTGTAATCTATTCTGCATGTTTGGCATGCCGAACTACATACACAGCGATAGGGGGACGTCATTCATGAGTGACAAGCTGCGCCAGTTCTTGCTCTCGAAGGGGATAGCCACTAGCAGAACCACTAGCTACAACCCCCGGGGTAATGGGCAAGTGGAAAGGGAGAATGCGACTGTTTGGAAGGCTGTCACGTTAGCCTTAAAGTCAAAAGGCCTTCCGACCTCCCGCTGGCAGGAAGTCCTCCCAGACGTGCTCCACTCCATAAGGTCTCTGTTATGTACAGCCACTAACGCTACCCCTCACGAAAAGATGTTCGTTTTCCCCCGGAAATCCACCTCGGGCATATCTCTACCCGCGTGGCTGACGTCTCCGGGGACAGTACTATTGCGGAAGCATGTGAGAGGCCATAAAACGGACCCCCTTGTGGAAAAGGTACAGCTCCTCCATGCAAACCCTCAGTACGCCTATATCGAATACTCTGACGGGCGAGAGGACACTGTTTCCATAAATGACCTCGCTCCCTCGGGGAGCGGAGAGAACGATGGGAGACTACCCGATGAAGACCTACACTACAAAGAGACAGGACGCCCAGAGGTATCAATACCCAACTTTAACCTGGAGGACACTGCAGATAACCTGGAAGACACTGCGGAGGCCCGGACAGCGGAGGAACCAGAATCCACTCCCCCAGAGGCACCCCAACCGGCTTTGCACTGATCACTGAGAACTGCAAAACCTCCTGACAGACTCACTTATACCAACTTTTAAGAAACATCACCCCGATGGACTAACTCTATAGAAGGGGTGAATGTAATGAAATCTGTTTGTCTTGATCCTGTATTCGTTTTGCACTCATGTATATTACCCTCCCCCACTGTGTATAGTTTCACTTCCTCTTTCCCGACTAACCTGGGAGGTTCCAGGTCTTGGCTCTTGGCTCCGCCCCTGACTTCTCTTACATAAAGATCCCAGGATCTGTATGACTCATTCCTGTGAACCAGTCGGCGTGTTGAGATGTTAGCTCTGCTCTTAGTGATTAAAAGCCAACTTGTTTAAGTCTATAACTTCTAGTTTTGTGGTTATTGAAGGCCCATCACATACTTTGGTTCTGTCTTCACAAAGGAGGACACAAATAACCTTCCAGTGATTGTGGGGAACATAGGTCTAATGAGAGGGAGGAATTGAATGAAATCAGTATTTGTAGGGAAATGGTGTTAGGGAAATTGACAAGATTGAAGGCCGATAAATCCCCAGGGCCTGATAATCTACATCCTAGGGTGCTTAAGGAAGTGGCCCTAGAAATAGATGATGCATTGCTGGTCATCTTCCAAAATTCTGTAGACTCTGGAATAGTTCCCATGGATTGGAGAGTAGCTAATGTAACCCCACTATTTAAAAAAGGTGGTAGAGAGAAAACAGGGAATTGTGGACTGGTAAGCCTGACATCGGTAGTGGGAAAAATGCTAGAGTGCATTATAAAAGATGTAATAGCAGAGCACTTGGAAAACAGTGACAGGATCGGACAAAGTCAACATGGATTGACTAATCTACTGTATAATGTGGGTAAATGCAAAAACAGGAAGATGGATTATTATCTGAACGGCAATAGATTGGGAAAAGGGGAAGTGCAATGAGACCTGGGAGTCCTTGTGCACCAGTCGCTGAAGGTAAGCATGCAGGTGCAGCAGGTGGTTAAGAAGTCAAATGATATGTTGGCCTTCATAGCGAGAGGATTCGAGTACAGGAGCAAGGATGTCTTGCTGCAGTTGTACAGGGCCTTGGTGAGACCACACCATGAGTATTGTGTGTAGTTTTGGTCACCTTATCTGAGGAAGGATGTTCTTGTCATGGAGGGAGTGCAGTGAAGATTCACCAGACTGATACCTGGGATGGCAGGAATGACGTATGAAGGGAGATTGAGTCGATTAGGCTTATATTCGCTAGAGTTTAGAAGAATGAGAGGGGATCTCATTGAAACTTATAAAATTCTAACAGGACTAGACAGACTAGATGCAGGAAGGATGTTCCCGATGGCGGGGGAGTCCAGAACCATGGGTCACAGTTTAAGGATAAGGGGTAAGCCATTTAAGACTGAGATGAGGAGGAATTTCTTCACCCAGAGAGTGGTGAACCTGTGGAATTCTCTACCACAGAAGGCAGTTGAGGCCAACTTATTAAATATATTCAAGAAGGAGTTAGATATATTTCTTAAGGCTAAAGGGATCAAGGGATATGGGGAGAAAGCAGGAACTGGGTACTGAATTTGGATGATCAGCCATGATCTCATTAAATGGTGGAACTGGCTCGAGGGGCCAAATGGCCTACTCCTGCTCCTATCTTCTATGTTTCTAAATACAGGGGAAATGAATTGGTCAGAAAATGGTTTATTGGAAAGGTGATAATAAAAATTGAATCTTATGGCTAAGTAAATGGTGACTAAATGTTGCAGTCAGCTCCAGTTTGGCAATGCAACCTGACACAGAACTAGTTTTCAGGATTCACCTCTCACAGTAGTCTTTTATTTATAATGTACCTGTTTAGGTTGTAGCACTCCAGAGATGTATCATGACCCAAATTATTTTGCCAAAGCACTTTGCAGATGTGCTCATTCTTAATGTTGTCATATAATTGTACTGACAAGGTTTGACAAGCTGAGTTTTTTTTTAGCACTCAGACATTGGCTTACTGAAATAACTATTGACAATAGGGGAAAACTTTAGATAATTCATTATGCTATAAATATACAGTAATTATATTTTGCCAATAAACAGATTTTTCCATTCCTTTTCTTTACCACTCTCACTCATCTCAAAGCAGCAATTTTAGCTATATTTTCTTCCACAAGCAACTTTTTTGCTTTGCTAAGCCTGAGAAATGAGTGTCAGAGAGCTATTCTCACATGAGAGTCATTGCCAGACTCCTGCTCTGGCCTTGGCTGCAGGGTGACCTCTTCCTTCTATAGTATGTTCAGTAATGATTCTGGTCGCTGCATCATCCAGTGCTCCTGGCAGTCAGAGATGTCATGAGCAGGGACTGAGGATTGCTTAAAGTAAAAGAATCAGGACCGCTATCAGAGAAGTTGGCACCAGCATTCATTTATGGTGCGGAATCCCTTGTGGTTCATAAACATCATAGAATGGTATGGAGAGGCCTGGACTGCCACAAGGACGCCACCAATAATGTCTTGAACTTTGAGGAATCTTGCATTGTGGAAGAAGGGCAATCTCCTTCCATTCTGCTGCTGCTTTTCCAGGCAGGAGGTGTTATAGTTGTTTGTCCTGGTGAACAATGCAGCAGTGACCTGCAGATTGAGTGATGTTGTACAGGTCCCCTGAGGATACTCAGGAGGAGCCATAGTTAAAAGTTCACCTGCTGTGGTCACCTTCACAACCACTGGCATTGCCCTCACTGTCTGTGTATCACTAGAGATTGTCTGTGTACGTACTGGCCGCGCTAGACGTGCTCCTATCTAGCTATCCAGCAAGTTAAACACTCATTCAACAATAATTCTTCTGAAGCGGTTGCTGTTTTGAAGTTTTAATTGAACGAATTTGTGAAACTGTAAACAAAGACAAAGTATGTTTTGTACATTAACTGAGTACTATACGTTCGATATTACATAAGATATAAACATATTTACAACAGTAGAATGGACTAATTGTATAACTAACTAACATTTGAATTAACTTCTGTAACTATTAAATATTTTCCTTTTATAAACATAGTATTATCAAAATATTACTCTGACAACATTGTTATTATGCTAAGAACCAAAGATACTCACAGATATTGCGCTTGGCCTAACATATGAAATCAGATTACGGTGGATTGTAAATGGAACCTCTCATGGCAGATTCTCCATTACTCAAGTCAGGTTCTTCCTGGCAAAACTGCTTCCTGGGGTCAACAGGAGGAAAGGTAGGAAGGTCAAATGACCTCTCACAGGAAGAAAGGAACAAAGGTCAAATGACCTCACACAGGAAGAAAGATCAGATGACCTTTCCAGCATACAAACTGTTAACACAATAACCGCCACCAGAGGGTGCTATTGCATGCAAAAATGTCCAGAATGTCACATAATGTCCATCGGTCCAGAACAGTGTATCAGATTCCAGCAAATACCACAACTTAGTTGCTGCCTCTCTGATGAAGCACAGCCTGTGAAGACAGTGTCCTCACACTCTCTCCCAGGCACCAATGCCTAGGTCTGTGCAGTTGGGCAATTTGTTCTCTCAGCCTTTCTTTCCCACCCCCCCCAGAAAATTAAAAACAAAGACCAGCACTCAATGCAATTTTAAGAATTTAGATTGCAACAACAAAGAACCCAGCAATAGAATTTTATGAACTCACTTCCCCAAAGGCCAGAACATCACTGGCCTTCCTCACCCATTTGATATGGGTGAACTGAGCACACAGTACATTCCCGATGAGAATGCTAGGGAATCACACGAGGATCCATTTTCAATTCATTAACATGTTAAAATAAAGCTCTTGTACATTTTATGCAAAAACGTTTTAGACTGGCCTAAAAAGCCAGCCGAAGGATCTTGTGTAGTGTAAATAAAGTGCGGATCCAGCCAAATGGAACTCCATCCTATTTCCTGGTCTTCGTAAGATCATTCCACACCAACAGCACTGATTCCATTGGCCAGGAAATCTGCCCTGTTATTACCATACTTCAGTCCAGTACTGAGGGAGTGCTGCTGTGGCGTTGCCACATTGGGGAAACACTGTGTGTATGTAGATAAACCTGTATAATCCCCTTTTAACTGCTGTATTCCCCTCCCCCCGCAAGACAGTTGCAAGCTGAGAGGAATAAGGCATGTTCAGACTTGCCTGCTGCTGAGAGAAGGAAAACCAATCAGGTTCCAGCAGGTGACCAATCCGTGAGTCATCACAGGTTCGCGGGCTTTACGAATTCAGTACTGTATTGTGAGAGTTGGAGTAAAGACCTATTTCTTGTAGCTCGCTGTGTTGCCTATTTCTTTACACGGGAGACCGTAGTCCCCCACATTGGTGACCCCGAAAGTCGGCGGCCGAAGCCCCCGACTCACGCAGCCCTACAGAGGCCAGCAACGACCCGATGGCAACCAGCAGCAGCCTGATGTCGGCCGGCGCCGCATCCTTGAAGCTCCCCACCTTCTGGGAACACCAAGCACCAGCTTGGTTCGCGCACTCGGAGGCCCAATTCACCCTTCGCAGGGTTCAAGACGATGAAGAAAGGTACCTCCACGTAGTCTCAGCACTAGCAAGCTCTACCGCCGCCGAAATTCTCGACCTGCTGGGGCACCCACCACAGACCGGCAAGTACTCAACCATTAAGGGCCGCTTGCTGCAGGCTTATGGCCTGTCCAGGGAGGAGAGGGCCCGCAGGCTTCTCTCACTACCAGGCCTCAGCGACTCTACCCCGACCCAGTTGATGAGCCGGATGCTTGCGCTCCTGGGCTCTGAACCGCAGTGCTTCTTGTTTCAGGCCCTTTTCCTCAGCCTGCTTCCTCAGCAGGTACAGACTGCCCTCGCGGGGTCCCCGATCATGGACTGCGTACAACTGGCAGCCGCCGCGGACAAAATCTTCGCCGTCGCCCAACTCGGCTGTGCAGCCGCGAGGCTCCCCGACACCATCGAGCGCGCGCCGCCATGCCAGGCCGCAGAACTATGCTACTACCACGCGCGTTTCGGCCACAAGGCCCAATGCTGCAGAGCACCCTGCTCTTTTGATCAAACCAAGATGGCCACCCGGCCCAATGCACCAGCCCCGCGCCGCCGCCTAGGCCCGCTCGACCGCACCCCCGCCACCACGATGGCCATCGGCACCGCAGGTAAACTGCTGTACATAACCGACTCTCTTTCAGGGCGCAGATTCCTTTGCGACACCGGAGCCCAATGCAGCATAATTCCTGCCTCCCAGCTCGACATCCAGGCAGGCCGCAGCGGCCCACCCCTCGTGGCGGCAAATGGCGCAGCCATCGCTACTTTCGGAAAGCGACGGGCCGAGGTTTGTTTCAATGGCCAGTGATTTACGTGGGATTTTGTGACGGCCTCGGTGGCACATCCCTTGCTGGGCGCTGATTTTCTTTGCGCCCATGGACTCCTGGTCGACGTCCGCGACAGGCGCCTGATCGACGCAGCAACTTTCGCTTCACTGGCCTGCCAGCAGAGCAACAGCCCGGCCCTCGTCGGGTTCTGCTCCGCCCCGGCGCATGACGACTACGCCCGCCTACTCGCAGATTTCCCGAGGCTCACACAACCGACCTTCTCAGCCGCGGCAGCCAAGCATGGGGTCAAGCACCACATCGCCACTACGGGACCACCTGTGTTCGCCCGAGCCAGACGCCTGGACCCAGCCAAGATGGCGGTGGCCAAGGAAGAATTCGCCACGATGGAAAAACTGGGCATCATCCGCCGCTCGAACAGCCCCTGGTCATCCCCCCTCCACATTGTGCCCAAGCCAGGCTGTGGCTGACGCCCCTGCGGCGACTACAGATGGCTCAATGACGCCACCACGCCCGATAGATACCCCATTCCGCACATCCAAGACTTCTCGGCACACCTAGCAGGAAAGTCCGTCTTTTCCAAGGTTGACCTGATTCGCAGCTACCATCAGGTCCCCGTCCACCATGCAGACGTCCAGAAGACGGCGGTTATCACCCCCTTCAGACTGTTCGAGTTCCTGCGCATGCCCTTCGGGCTCAAGAACGCCACACAGGCCTTCCAACGGCTCATGGACTCCGTCCTATGGGACCTGAGCTTCCTGTTCGTCTATCTGGACGATATCCTCATGGCCAGCACCAGCAAGGCTGAGCACATCGCGCATTTGCGCTCCCTTTTCCAGCGCCTCAGCCAACACGGGCTAATCGTCAACCCGGCCAAATGCCAGTTCGGAGCAGCCCAAATTGACTTTCTCGGCCACAGAATCTCGCCAAGGGGAGCCATTCCCCTACCTTCCAAGGTGCAGGCGGTGGCGGACTTTCCCCAGCCCACCTCGGTCAAGGCGCTGCAGGAATTTTTGGGGATGGTCAATTTCTATCACCGGTTCGTGACCAAGGCCGCCGCACTCATGCGCCCCCTCTACGAAGCCACCAGGGGCAAAACGGGCAAAGAGCAACTCACCTGGTCCAGTGAGATGGCGACAGCCTTCCACCAGACCAAAAGCGCCTCGGCCAATGCCACACTACTGGCCCACCCCATCCCGGGCGCCAAGACCTCCCTCACCACGGACACCTCGGATTACGCCGTCGGCGCCGTCCAGCAACAGTGGGTCGAAGGCGCGTGGCAGCCACTGGCATTTTTCAGCCAACAGCTGCGCAAGAACGAGCAGGCCTACAGCACGTTCGACAGAGAGCTCCTGGCCCTGTTCCTGGCAATCCGGCACTTCCGTTTCCTCCTGGAAGGCCGGCCGTTCACCGCATTCGTGGACCACAAGCTGCTCACTTTCGCCATGGCCAAAGTAACCGAACCCTGGTCCGCGCGCCAACAGCGCCAACTCAACTTCATCTCGGAGTTCACCACGGACATCCGCCATGTCGCCGTCAAGGACAATTTGGTGGCCAACTGCCTCTCAAGACCCTCGCTCCACGCAGTGCACCTGGGCGTCGATTACACCAGCATGGCGAGAGACCAGGCCGCCGACGCGGAGATCCAGGCCCTCAGGACGTCAACCACCAGCCTCACCCTGGCCGACATCCACTTCCACGCAGCCGGCACAACCCTCCTGTGCGACATCTCAGTCCCCTCGCCTAGGCCGGTCGTCCCATCCGCCTGGCGCAAGCGAGTTTTCGACATCATCCACGGCCTCTCACATCCAGGGATGCATGCGTCTCAGAAACTCATGTCCGCCAAGTTCGTCTGGCCTGGACTCCACAAGGATGTCTGAGATTGGACCAACACATGCGTGGCGTGTCAGCGCGCTAAGATCCAGCAGCACACCAAGGCGCCATTGGAGTGTTTCCCGGTGCCCGAGAGGCGTTTCGACCACGTCCATGTTGATCTGGTAGGCCCCTTGCCGCCGTCGCACGGTTTCACACACCTGCTCACGATCGTCGACCGCACCACCAGATGGCCCGAGGCGGTTCCCCTCGCCTCCACCACCACGACCGACGTCGCGCGAGCATTCGTCTCGGCATGGGTGGCCCGGTTCGGCGTGCCGACCGACATATCCTCGGACAGAGGCCCCCAGTTCACCTCCCACTTGTGGAATGCCATCACCGCTGGCCTCGGCACCAAGTTGCACAGGACAACAGCCTACCACCCACAGGCCAACGGGCTCTGTGAGCGCTTTCATCGTTCCTTGAAAGCCTCCCTCCATGCCAGCCTGGCCGACACCAGCTGGATTGACAAACTACCCTGGGTGCTCCTGGGATTGCGCACCGCGCCCAAAGAGGACCTCCGCGCCTCCGCGGCCGAGATGGTCTACGGCCAACCGCTCAGAGTACCAGGCAACTTCCTCCCCTTGACAACGGAGCCGTGGTCGACCGCCAGACAGCTTTCCCTGCACCAGGACGCGGCCCAGCAATTCCGTCCAGTGCCCACTTCGCAACACGGCCCGCAGCAGTCCTACGTGCCTCAAGACTTACGGCATGCGGAGTTCGTCTTCGTGCGCCAGGACACGCACAGAGGCCCGCTGCAGGCACCATACACCGGCCCCTTCCCAGTATTGGAGACGGGGGACAAAGCTTTTTGTAGTGTATGTACCCGTCTACCTTTAAGGGAACTATTGAATGTAACCGTTCACCTTTAAGAGAACTACTTTAGGTGTGGCACTATTTGTTTGGCTTCTGTATACTGTAATACCGATAGTGACCACACCAGTATATAAGTGTTGTGGCAGGATTGCTGGGGCAGATTCGCCCTGACCTTCGAATAGTAAAGACCTGTTTGTTTGTTACTCCTGAAGTCTGTGTCGTTATTAACCGTACAACCCACAGACTTTACAGTGGCGACGAGTCCGATCGTACCCTGCGGCAAGACTACCAAAGCAACGAAGAGCGTCGAAGAGAGGCAACCGCCCTCGTCGTGCTGCTGAAAGAAAACACGAGGCTGCAGCAGGAGGAAGGAGGAAGACTTTAGCAATAAAAGCTTCCATCTGCAACAGGCACTGACTACCCTTCTACCACGGTGCGGAGTGAGCCGATCAGCTGGAAACAAGGCGGCCACGGAGACTGTGAGTAGGGGAAGGTGTAGAGAATATCCGGAGGATAAGGGCTGTGCACTCGACCACGGTCGAGGGGGAATGGAGCCGGTCAGAAAGTCGGGTCCAACGGCGTCGTGAGGCAGTCGGACCTCGATCGGCGGGAAAAGCCAAGCAGTGACCGCAGCCACGAAGCGCTGAGACTGGGAGTAGGCGCGGGAAGAGAAACCCAGCTGCAGCCGGGGAGGGAAACACCGGTCTGCGAGAGGGCTGGGAGGCGAACAGGAACCGTGCGGGTGGGAGAGAGAGACAGAGCCGAGCAAGGGGAGAGAGACTGCGCGAGAGCCAGTCCAGCGGCTGAGCTGTTCTCCACCAACGGGGTACCCAGAGCCAGCAGAACCGAACGTGCGGGAGAGGGAGAGACAGAGCCGAGCAAGGGGAGAGAGACTGTGCGAGAGCCAGTTCAGCGGCTGAACTGTTCTCCACCAACGGGGTACCCAGGGCCGGTAGAACCGAACATGCGGGAGAGAGAGCGACAGAGCCGGGTATGGAGAGAGAGACTGCGCGAGAGCCAGTCCAGCAGCTGAACTGTCCTCCGTTAACGGGGTGTACCCAGCGCCGGTAGAGCCGTGCGGGCGGGAGGAAAAGACAGAGCCGAGTAAGGGGAGCTGTGCGAGAGCCAGCCCAGCGGCTGAACCTGTCCGGTGTGGGGAAAGCGTACCCCTTCCACCAGGAAGAAACGCGGGAAGCCGCCATTAGGTGGAGGAGACGACAGAAGCGGGAAACCGCCATTGAAGTGGGCGGGGAGAGAAAGGAAGAGCGGGAAACCGCCATTTTCGCGGGAAAACCGCCATCTTAACGGACATACCGCCATTGAAGTGGGCGGGGAGAGAAGGAAAGAGCGGGAAACCGCCGATTTCGTGGGAAAACCGCCATCTTAGAAATAAACAAATAAATAAGAATACTTAAAGAAATACTGGTGCTGCTCCCAAGGGAAGAAAGATGCCTAAGCGAGGGAATATTAACGACTTTAATTCTGAAATAGAAGACTGGGCCATGTACGTGGAACGCATAGAGATCTATTGCGAAGCCAACAAAGTAGAGGAAGACGACAAGGCGATAACATTGCTAAACTCGATGGGGGCAAAAACATACGGGCTCTTGAAGCATCTAATAGCACCAGATAAACCAGCGGATCAGACCTTCGAAGAGATTGTGGCTGTGCTGAAGGACCACTTGAACCCCACACCGTTGATGCTGGCTGAACGATTCAAATTCTACGCAAGAACGCAGAGGAAAGACG
The DNA here is from genome assembly GCF_052327205.1 of Somniosus microcephalus. NCBI lineage: Eukaryota > Metazoa > Chordata > Chondrichthyes > Squaliformes > Somniosidae > Somniosus > Somniosus microcephalus. Next base: position 113,030,430 of record NC_140995.1, on the reverse strand, counting down.
AAAGCAATGCGGAGTACTTGGTCGAACTGCGTAGGCTAGCGAAATACTGCCAGTTTGGAGGGAATCTGACAGAAGCACTGCGGGACAAGTTCGTATGCGAATTGTCCAAAGAAGGGACGCAGAAGTGACTACTGGAAGAGAACGACCTCACACTGGACAGGGCTGTCCTTATAGCTGCATTGCACGAAGCCGCAGCGAAAGGAACGGCGGAAATGCAACTAAAGGCGGCGGCACTCGGGGTGGACCAAATTACTTCAAGCACAACAAAATGCTACCGTTGTGGGAAGACAACGCATGACCAGAATCAATGCTGGTTTAAGAACCAAGAGTGTAGGAAATGTGGCAAACTGGGTCACATCGCGAAGGTATGCCGGTCAGGGAAGAAGACCAACAATCAAAGGAAGCCACCACAAGAAAAGTACAACAAGGTACACAAGGTGGCTGAGAAGAGTTCAGACGAACAGAATTCAGACTCAGACCCAAACAACCAGGAGCTGGGTAGTCTGAGAATCCACAATGTGGGTAAAGAAACGGATCTACAAACCATCTGGGTCATACTAAAAATAGCTGGAGCCCAAGTAAGGATGGAGCTGGACACTGGATCAGCTCTATCAGTCATCAACCGAAGGGACTACCACCGGCTATTCTCTCACATACCTTTAAGAAATACCAAGTTCGTATTACAGACATACACGGGGCATAACGTATACCCCATGGGGAAAATAAGAGTCAAGGTGAGAGATAGGGGTAAAGAACACCCAAGAATGAACTTGTACGTATTACCTGAAGGAGGACCACCACTTCTAGGATGGGAGTGGATTAAGAAAATAGATATGGAATGGCACTACCTAAAAGCTATAATGAGGGAGGACTCGGTGCAAGCTATCAGCTCAGATTCTGAAATGGATGACGATAAGACCAATTCAAATATGGAAGACAAGGCTAAAAGGGACTTGCCGACGATGGGGAAGGAAATGAAGACATGCAGAAGAACTTATGTTACCAAGAAGAATAAAGCTGCAGAGCAGAACTCCAGGTTGACAGAGAATTCTGAGCCTGTTCAAGCAAAGGATTCATCCACGACGGAAGAACACCGAGTTTGGACTCAAACTTATGTCAAAGTACGACAACAATTAGAACAGTTGAGTGACCGTCTCGTACAAGAGATGAAAAATATGGAAAAGTTCAGGGACACCGAATGGGAGAACCTGGAAAGACAACAGAGACAGCTAGCTCAAGCAGAGAGCGACCATAGAGCCATCGTGGCCAAATACCAATCACATTCCCCTGATGCTGTTCAGGAACTAGAATATTTACAGAACGAACCAAAGGAATAGGAATCTTCAGGAAGCCAGGATTTTATCCCAGTTCATCTCTACGACTCGTTGCAAGCAGAGTGTAACAAGTTGAAAGAACAGTATGAACAGGCCCAGACTACAATCCTGGAAGGGGTTAACTCGGCAACCTCCGAAAAGCTAGTTTTAGTGAAAGCATCTGAACAGCTAAAGGTTGAACATGAGCGAGAATTACAAAGGCTGCAGGAAATGTTTGATGAGCTCCAGGCCAAGACAGACTCATCGGTAGAGATTCCATCCATCGATGAAAAATTAGAGGTGGAAGACATAGCAGAACATGAAATTCAAGATGTCCAAGAACTCATTAAATTATTGAAGGCAACCCAGGACAAATATGAGGCGGCAATGGCCGAGGTTCAACAACTTGAAGAACATATTCAACTAGGAATCCGGGCAGTGGAAGGAAAGGCAACTGGAAGGATCACAGAGACTGTAGGAATGGCCCCTGAACAGGAGTTAGAGAACATCAAGGCGCAACTTCTTCGAGCGCTTAAAACCAAAGTACCGGAGGAAAGGAAGGTGAAAACATTGGAGGGAAAGGTGGATGAAATGGAGAAGACTCTAATCCACAGTGTCCCCGTAGAAGAGTTAACGGCCAGCCAACTCTTACACACGCTGAGGGACAAGACTCCAAAATGGGAACACGAGTTTCAGGGTTCAAAGGGAAAGAATTCGGAGCTTCCAAAGGTCACGGAGATAGCTGAGGTGGCAACACAGCTTTTACAAGGATGCCAAAGGTACGCTGGATTGCGTCAAGGGGAACAGAAGGGGGTGGAAACAGATACTCCAGTAGAAGGATTAAATAGCCTGACAATGAAATCCCCGATGGAAGGGAAGGTATTGAACTCACAAATGAGGCCAGTAGTGAAGGAATGGCAGACATCCCCGGAAGAGCGGAATGAATATGAATGTTTGAAGAAGTCTTTTCAAGAAAGATGGTTAGGGAAGGAACCACTGTCGGCTAACGTCCAGATGGATAAGAAGGAAGTAGAAGGGCCTCTCACTGGCCTAACTCAGGACGACCCCGAATATTACCATGACCTGTTGAGTGACACTGAATATTACGAGGATCTGGTCTGCTCAGTTTGTGATGAAAACTCCCAAAGTGCTGAAATCCGGATGAAGCACTTAAGGTCTAAGGAACATAGAGAGTTGGTGGCGCTACAGCTGGCAGCCGAGAAAGGAGCTCCGAGAGTGTCAAAAAGGCAGAAAAGAAAAAGAAGAAGCAGAAGATAATAACTGTCTAAAATATTAGCACTGCTACCATCTCAGGCGGGACACTACGAAAGGAACTAAATTAGTTGAAAAACTGGAAAATATCAAGACAGCCAGTTGGTTGTAAAAGTTCGCACTGCTGGTTCAACAGGACGAAAGTTCAAGCTGTTACATCAAGAAAAAGGCTATGGAGGAGTCACGCTAGCCATGTGAACCGGCTACACCAAAGAGATGTTGTTTGGAACGAGTCAAGATCAGAGACTGAATCTATGAACTGTTTCCGCAGAGACTGAACCTGTGAACTGTTCCCACCAAGATTATATCTGTAAATTGTTTTATATGACATTGACTCCACCGAGATTATATCTGTAATTTGTTTTATAGGAAGTTGAAGATATGTATGTTTAACAGGGACTCTGTAAGTAATAAGCTAAAAAGGGAGGATTGTAGTGTATGTACCCGTCTACCTTTAAGGGAACTATTGAATGTAACCGTTCACCTTTAAGAGAACTACTTTAGGTGTGGCACTATTTGTTTGGCTTCTGTATACTGTAATACCGATAGTGACCACACCAGTATATAAGTGTTGTGGCAGGATTGCTGGGGCAGATTCGCCCTGACCTTCGAATAGTAAAGACCTGTTTGTTTGTTACTCCTGAAGTCTGTGTCGTTATTAACCGTACAACCCACAGACTTTACACTTTTCTTATCGACGTCGGCGGGAAGCCGGACCTTATTTCAGTAGACCGCCTCAAACCGGCGCACCTGGACCTCAGCTTCCCGTTTCGGCCAGCTCTTCCCCCACGGCAGGGCAGACCTCCCGCGTTGGCGGCGGCCCCACAAGAGGACCAAGACACGCCAGAATCTTACTTCCCAGCTGTAGTGTCCGTGTGTTGATAAAGACACTGAAGACAGGAGTTGGTTCATAGGTATTTACTAAGCAAAGTCTGGGGGGGGGTTCTAACGGATATACACAATATACAGGCTTATATAGCCCGAGTGGCAATTACCGACATTACAGCACACCTGGGGCTCTTAAAGGCACATACACCACAATTCCTCCCCTTTTAGCTAACCAGTACATCATATTTTAAGTAATTATTAATTACATGTTATAAGCAAAATAATATACATTGTTGTAGTTAATTAACTATAAGTTAGTCTCTCAGGAGGCTTCCTGACTCGGTCCGGATAACGCCTCGGGGGTGTAGTAGTTTCTGGTGGTGTAGTAGGTTCTTCTGGCAAGGCTGATTCGGCTTGAATGCCAGTGTTGGGTTCATCGGGTTCCAGTATCACCGGATCGGAGGTAGATATGGGTATCTCTACTTCATCGTTAGATGTATAGAGTGGTGGTGTAGGTTGTCCCTTTTCGGATGACTTTATGATTTGGTCAGCATGGCGCCTTATTATGCTTTCTCCGATGTCCAGGGTATACATCAGTGGTCCTAGTCGTGTGCAGATAGTTCCAGGCTGCCATTTCTCGGTACGGCAGTCCCGGGCCAAAACCTGTTGACCTATCTGGAAGGCCCTAGTTGGCCTTTCATTCATGCCTTGAAACTGTCGGTTCTCCACGCCCCTTCTGATGTTGGGCTTGACCAAATCCAGCCGGCATCTTAGGTTTCTATTGAAGAACATCATGGCGGGAGTTTGGTTGGTAACCATATGTGTTGCATTCCTGTATGCGAATAAGAAGTTATCCACCTGGTGCTGAAGTTTTATGTCTTCATTACCCATGGCCTTTATGGCCTTCTTGAAGGTATGGACAAACCTTTCAGCCAATCCATTAGTGGCTGGATGATATGGGGCAGATGTGTAATGCTTAACACCATTGTTCTTTAAGAACCTCCGGAACTCTTCAGACACAAACTGTGGTCCATTGTCAGAGCAAATCTGTTCAGGCAGCCCATTCCTGCCGAATATGGTTCGTAAGACTGTAATAGTTTTTTTCTGTGGTGGTTGAGGACATTTTTATTACCTCTGGCCACTTTGAATGTGCATCCACCGCAATTAAAAACATCGAGTCCATGAAGGGACCAGCAAAATCAATGTGCACCCTTTGCCATGGAGATGAGGGCCACTCCCATGGATGTAGAGGGGCTTGTGGTGGAGCGTTTTGGACCTTCTGGCATCCTAGGCAACTCTTGGTAATTTCTTCGATGTCTCCATCGATACCTGGCCACCATACAAACGCCCTAGCTAGGTTCTTCATTTTCACTCCACCCAGATGCCCCTCGTGAAGCTCCTTTAGCACTTTATCCTGGAGTTTGGGTGGAATCACCACTCTGGATCCACACATCAAGGTTCCTCGGCACACTGACAGCTGTTCTCTTCTTTGCGAGAATGCTGGCAACAGTGGTTCGCCATGTGCTGGCCATCCCTTCACTGTTAAATCGTAGACCCGTGAGAGAGTTGGGTCATTTCTCGTCTCCCTTTCAATGGCAGAATTTGTCACTGGTAGGCATTCCACTATGGTAGAGTGGAACATCTCTACTGGGTCTACTGTAGGTGCCTCTCCTACCGTTGGCAACAGTAGGCGTGATAAACCATCAGCATTCCCATGCTGTTTTGACCCTTTGTATTCTATGTTGTATTGGTGTGCCCCTAGAAAAAGGGACCACCTCTGTAGCCTTTGCGCTGTCATAATGGGAACACCTTTTTTAGGGTTGAATATGGAGATGAGGGGTTGATGGTCAGTCAACAAGGTAAATTTTTGTCCGTGTAGGTAATGGTTAAATTTCTTCACTCCCCATACCAGGCTGAGTGCTTCCCTGTTGATTTGGGCATAGTTACGCTCAGCTGAGTTTAATGAGCGTAACGCAAAAGCTATCGGCCGTTCTGAGCCATCAGGGCATTTATGGGATAATATTGCTCCTATGCCGTAAGGGGATGCATCGCATGCCAGTCTGATTGGCAGTGATGGGTTGTAATGAGCCAAAACTTCTTCGGATGTGATTAAGTCTTTGCATTTATGGAAGGCACGCTTACAGTCTTCGTTCCATTTCAAAATCACTCCTGTTTGTAGAAGTTCATTAAGAGGGTGTAGAAGAGTTGATAAGTTCGGTAAAAATTTATGATAGTAATTTATTAATCCCAGGAACGACCTTAATTGTGAAACATTTTCAGGTGCTGGGGCTTTTATAACCGCTTCAATTTTTTCAGGTGACTTATGCAACCCTTCATTATTAATTATGTGGCCACAATATGATATCTGATTTTGGAAAAATTCGCACTTGGGGCGATTCGCTCGTAGGCCCCGTTCTTTCAACCTAGTGAGCACCTGCTCCAAATTGGCAAGGTGCTCGTTGTCATTTTCTCCTGTTATAAGGATGTCGTCTAGGTAGCATTGAGTCCCCGGAATCCCTTGCAGGACTTGCTCCATAGCTCTTTGCCAGATAGCTGGAGCTGATGCTACTCCAAAAACCAGTTGATTGTACTGGTACAGGCCTTTGTGTGTGTTTATCGTGAGATACTTTTTAGAGGCCTCCTCAACCTCCATCTGTAGATATGCCTGTGCCAAGTCAATTTTGGTGAAACGTTTCCCTCCGGATAGTGAGGCGAAAATATCTTCTATCCTCGGAAGAGGATACTGTACTGTGTGAAGGACCGGGTTTACAGTCACCTTGAAGTCACCACAGATGCGAATTTTTCTCTGTTCTTCAGATTTATCTTTATTCAATGCTTTTTTCATGACTGGAACGATGGGTGTTGCCCATTCGCTCCAATCTATTTTGGATAATACGCCTGCTTTTTCCAAATTCTCCAGCTCTGCCTCGACTGCTGGACGTATTGCGTATGGCACCGGTCTTGCCTTAAAAAATTTGGGAATTGCTGCATCTTCCACTTTTATTGAGGCGGTGATGCCTTTCAAGGTTCCTAGTTTCTCTTGAAACACTTCTTTGGCGTTGGCCAAGATGTCTTTTAATCGTTCAGGTATGATGTCATCATTGTTTTTTTCCTTACTGGTCACCGTCAGTGCCTGAATGGAGTGCCAGTCTAAACGTATCTTCCTGATCCATTCACGTCCCAACAACGGTGGACCACCATCTTGTAGATTGTATAAATATAACTTTTGTATTTCTTTGCCGTTGTATACAACAGACACCCTTATTTTTCCTTTGGGGTATACTTTCTGCCCCGTATATGTTTTTAAGATAATGGATGTGTCTTTTAGAGGTATATGCGAAAATAGCCTCTTGTAATCCCATCGATTTATTACGGTTAGAGCTGATCCTGTATCTAGCTCCATTTTAACTGGAGACCCTGCTATTGTGAGGGTAACCCAAATGGTTTGGTAATCATCTTTGGCAAGTACATTATGTAATTTGAGACAGCTTAGTCTCTTGTTTTCGAAGTTGCTATCGCTCTTCTGGTCTTCGGAGCTACTGTTCGTCATCATTTGTACCTTCCTGTACTTTTCTTTATTGATTTTTTTTTCTGTTAGTGGATTTATTTTGTCCAGATCGGCATACCCGTGCAATGTGTCCAATCTTCCCGCATTGCCTGCATGCTTTGTCCTTGAACCAGCAGTCCCTCTGGTTATGGGTGGATCTGCCGCAGCGATAACATCTTTCAAAACCCTGTGTCATTTCATGGGTGCCGAAGTCTTGTGTCTTTTGTTGTATATCTGCAGCTCCTTTTGCTGCTGCTTCGTATGATACAGCCATACTGAAAGCTTTGTCCAATGTTAAATCTTTTTCAGAAAGCAGTTTTTTTTGTGTTCCTTCACTTAAGAGACCGCAAACAAATTTGTCTCGAAGATAATCTGATAGTCCTGCCCCGAATTGGCAGTACTTTGATAGCTTTCTTAATTCAGTTAGGTAATCAGCGTTCGTTTCATTCTTGTGTTGATTTCTCTTGAAGAACTTGAATTGTTCCGCTATTAGCAGCGGTGTTGGGTTTAAGTGCTCCTGCAGGGTATCAACAATTTCTTTAAAATTCTTGTCCTTTGGTTTGGCTGGAGTGATTAAATTTCGTAACAGCCCGTATGTCTTTGCGCCCATTAAGTTCAGAAGTACTGAAGCTTTTTTTTCATCTTCTATTCCATTTGCAGTGCAATATACCTCTACTCTTTCCATGTATGTGGTCCAATCCTCTATTTCACTATCAAAAGCATCAATATTACCAGATTTGGCATTTCAGAAAAAATATGGCGCTTCCCGCGCTTTTTCTTTTTCTGTAGCAAAGATATGGCGCTTCCCGCGCTTTCCCGCCGCTGCTGCCGATAACAACGCTGTTTACTGCGGTTTCCGTTCTCTTTTATTTTAATTTTTTTATTTACTGTTGGAGACTTGTTCCCGCCGGAAGTCTGAACGCTGACCTGCTTGCCGCGCCGGCCGTCTCCCGAGTGCTCCCTCCCAGTCCGTTATTGCTTGCCTCCGATTTTGCTGCCTGCCTCAGCTGTAGAGCCAGCCGCTGGAGCCCCAGCCTGATGCCCAGGAAGGATTAGCGCAGTACCTGCCACCAGCTTGGTCAGCTGGTGAAACCACAGCTTCTCTCACTTCCTTGAGTCTTCTGGACGCCCGAGGAATCGATGTCCTTGAGGTGCTGCCGAATTGCAGGTAAGTCCGTTTCCACTTCGTCGCCACTGTAGTGTCCGTGTGTTGATAAAGACACTGAAGACAGGATGTGATGAAATATGTCATTCATCAGACTCTGTATTTAACTACATATATTGTATTGCCTGCTCCGGTGTTTTACCTTGTATTCTATATAGTGCACCGCCCCCTTTCTCCCCATTGGGTGTGTCGGCTCCGCCCATACCTGGCCCTACTTAAGACAAGCCCAGGCTTGTCTTGCAGCAGAACAGCAGAATGCTAGGTGAAGACACAGGCATCTTTCTTTGCTAATAAAAGCCTTGTTTTATCCAGTTAACTTTGAGCCTTGAAGTTATTGAGGCGCATCAATTTTATTAGCAAACTTTCAACGATGGATCAACTTTTGAAACCGGAACGCTTGCATTTGGACCTGCATGCTTCGGATGCATCGGCACGGTTTGGACACTGGTTCCAGTGCTTGGAATTTTTTATGGCCAACTCCGAAGCCGTCACAGCCTCTAAAGCCACCGGAGATGTGAAACTCGGAATCCTGCAGAATCGGGTAAGCCACCGGGTTTTTCCACTCATCCAAGACGCCGCCACCTACCTGGATGCCTGCAACATTCTAAAGGCCCACTATCAGCGGCCTACCAACGAGGTGTACGCCAGTCATCTGCTTACTACCTGCACACAGCGACCCGGAGAGGCCCATAACGAATCCCCCGATGCCCTCTTACGAGGGATGTGTGCCAACGCCACCGGGGATCGGCTACAGACCCTCCACAATGACCTCTGCCACCCAGGGGCCACACGGCTGTTCCACTTCATAAAGTCCCGCAACTTACCCTACTCGATTGAGGAAGTCCGGTCTCTGACCAGGAACTGACGCACTTGCGCTGAGTGCAAGCCTCGGTTCTACCGCCCTGATAGAGCCCACCTAATCAAAGCTACACGGCCCTTTGAGCGGCTTAGCTTAGATTTCAAGGGCCCCCTCCCGTCCGTCGACCGCAATGTTTATTTCCTGAACATTGTGGACGAATACTCCCGTTTCCCATTCGCCTTCCCCTGCCCAGACATGACCAGCGCCACGGTCATTAAGTGCCTCAACAGCCTGTTCTGCCTGTTCAGTATGCCAAGCTATATCCACACGGATAGGGGGGCGTCCTTCATGAGTGAAGAGCTACGCCAGTACATGCTGTCCAAGGGGATTGCCACGAGCCATACCACCAGCTACAACCCCCGGGGTAACGGTCAGGTGGAGCGAGAGAACGGGACAGTATGGAGGGCAGTCACCCTAACTCTAAGGACCAAGGGCCTCCCTATCTCCCGCTGGCAGGAAGTCCTCCCAGATGTGCTCCACTCAATATGGTCACTATTGTGTACCGCCACTAATGCCACGCCTCATGAGCTAATGTTTGTGTTTCCCCGGAAATCCACCTCAGGCGTATCCATACCATCATGGCTCTCCACCCCAGGTCCGGTACTTTTGCGGAAGCATGTGAGGGGCCACAAGACGGACCCTCTCATGGAGCCAGTGCACCTGCTCCACGCCAACCCACAATATGCGTATGTCCGGCACGCCGATGGACGGGAGGACACTGTGTCCATAAAAGACCTCGCCCCAGCCGGTAACAACAGCAACAACGACAACGACTACAACAACAACAGCAACAACGACAACAACCACAACAACTATTACCCACCCACTCCACCCACTATTCTTTCATCACCCCCGGAAGAACACCAGCCAACGGTACCCCCACCACCTACTCCTTCAACAACCTCTTTCTGTGCTGTAAAACTCTAAACTCTAACCCCGGTGGCGCCACTGGCAGAGACCCAGGAGGTCACCCGGGACACCCAGCCAGCACCCGCGGCACCGCAACCGTTACGTCGGTCACAGAGGACTATCACACCCCCGGACAGACTAAATCTGTAGAAGGGGTGAATGTGATGAAATATGTCATTCATCAGACTCTGTATTTAACTACATATATTGTATTGCCTGCTCCGGTGTTTTACCTTGTATTGTATATAGTGCACCGCCCCCTTTCTCCCCATTGGGTGTGTCGGCTCCGCCCATACCTGGCCCTACTTAAGACAAGCCCAGGCTTGTCTTGCAGCAGAACAGCAGAATGCTAGGTGAAGCTAGGTGAAGACACAGGCATCTTTCTTTGCTAATAAAAGCCTTGTTTTATCCAGTTAACTTTGAGCCTTGAAGTTATTGAGGCGCATCACAGGAGTTGGTTCATAGGTATTTACTAAGCAAAGTCTGGCGGGGGGGTTCTAACGGATATACACAATATCCAGGCTTATATAGCCCGAGTGGCAATTACCGGCATTACAGCACACCTGGGGCTCTTAAAGGCACATACACCACACCGGCCACCGCCCCACCTTCGCCGGCAGTCCGTCCAGCCAGCCCACCGGCAGACCAGCCGCCAGACCAGCCGACGAACCAACCGGCCGACCTCCCAGACAGCCCGCCTCACACGCCAGATGGCTACTACAGCCGCTACGGCCGCTTGGTCAAACCTCCGCAGAGACTGACTTTTACAGTTAATGAGGATTCTGGGGGGGCGTATGTGGCATTGCCACATTGGGGAAACACTGTGTGTATGTAGATAAACCTGTATAATCCCCTTTTAACTGCTGTATTCCCCTCCCCCCGCAAGACAGTTGCAAGCCGAGAGGAATAAGGCATGTTCAGACTTGCCTGCTGCTGAGAGAAGGAAAACCAATCAGGTTCCAGCAGGTGACCAATCCGTGAGTCATCACAGGTTCGCGAGCTTTACGAATTCAGTACTGTATTGTGAGAGTTGGAGTAAAGACCTATTTCTTGTAGCTCGCTGTGTTGCCTATTTCTTTACGCGGGAGACCATAGTCCCCCACACTGCACTGTCGGATGTGCCATCTATCAGGTGAGATGTTAAACCGAGGCCCAGCCTGCATTCTCATGTGGACGTAAAAGAGCTCATGACATTATTCGAAGAGGAGCAGGGGAGTTCTCCCTGGTGTCCTGGCCAATGCTTCTCCCTCAACCAACATCATAAAATAAAACAGATGATCTGGTTATTATCATATTGCTGTTTGTGAGACCTTGCTGTGTGCAAATTGGCTGCCACATTTCTTATATTACAACGGTGACTACACTTAAAAAAGTACTGTAAAGTGCTTTAGGACCCCCTGAGGTTGTGAAAGGCGCTATATAAATGCAAGTTCTTTCTTTTCTTTATCTCTCAGGCTATTGTTCTACATCATTGGTGTGCCTGACAATGCCATTCTGTTTAAAATCTACTTATTGTCTTTGGCAAGCAAGATAAACCATTCCCATCTCAAATGCTCTCCGCTCCACCATCCTGGCTCACCTCTGCAATGAGTGGTGATTTTTTATTTTTACTGACCCGAATGGCTTAGCAAGTTTAAGATGTGGAAAGTATTGTCTGAACAACACAATGCTTACCTTCAATTGGTATCTCTTAATATGAGACCAACTATTTTCTTCAAATATTTGGCAGTGTTCCTCAGTGACATTGTACTATTCTGTTTTGTTTGATTCCTTGACAAGCAGCCAAATTAGGTAGCTACATATTTCAGGAACTAACCTCAAAACAGGATCCACTCAGCCATGCCATGCCACTTACAGTCACATGTGAGTCTAGACAGAAATGGGACCGATAAAATCTGCATATTAACCATAGCTCAGAACCCCTGAGAAATGACTTGATTTATGTTTTGAAACAGATCAGAATTTTCCTTTAATTAAAGAAAAGATTTTTAAGTCAAAGGTATCAAACTTTTATGTTATTTCTGGATCGTTCAAAAATTGCCTCGGGTTGCCTTTCATCCAGTATATATTGATCTTAACGTGATATTTCCTTCACCTTACCTCAAAGGTTTAAATACCAAAAGTAAATTAGAACAGTTCAGTGTAATGTAATGGAATCCTCTGTACTGAGAAAATAAAGCAATACATCATAATGGCAGCAGCAATTATAGGTCAGAAAGGAGTTAAGATTAGCAATGGTGCCTTCATTGCTTAAAACACATAGGAAGAGAAAAATAAAAGATTGCTACGGGGATCTCCTTATGATTCATTTGGTGAATGTAGCATCCAATGTGGAACTGAACCGTGCAGACAAGGAAGGCCCCAGGTGTGGTTCCTGGTCTATGTCCAGTTAAGTGTTCTCTCATTGGTAGGGAAACTACAATTGGTCACAATCCTACTTATTATCCAAGAACTTACGCTGTAAAGTGTGGACATTGAATGAAGACAGAATGCGACTTTGTGATGATGGTAATTGTGGTTGACTAGCCCGCTGACACTTGGGCCAATTTTCCATTTGAGCTATGCTAGTGTCAGCTGCATAGGTGGGGGAGCAAAATTGGATGGGATGTTATTCTGCTGGCTCTTGATGCCACTACAGTAATTTTAAAAATTTGAACTTTACCAAGTATCTTTTTTAAATAAACAAAAGCAAAATACTGTGGATGCTGGAAATTGGAAATATCTTTTTTAATTCTTCAGTTGCCACTGTAATCCCCCCACCCCCCCAACCCACACTGGGTATATCTTCTCAAAGACAAATTGAGACATTCTAGAATAACATAGTATTTACAGCACAGAAACAGGCCTTTTGGCCCAACTGGTCCATGCCAGTGCCTATGCTCCACATGAGCCTCCTCCCACACTTCTTCGTCTAACCCCATGTAGGGGTTACGGGGATCGGGTGGGATATGTGTCGGTGCAGGCTCGATGGGCCGAAATGGCCTCTATCTGCACTGTGGGGTTTCTGTGATTTCTGTGATCTGTGAATATATCCTTCTATTCCTTTCTCCCTCACTCTTATCTGCTTTCCCTTAAATACATCGATGCTATTCACCTCAACCACTCCCTGTGGTAGTGAGTTTCACATTCTCACCACTCTCTGGGTAAAAAGGTTTCTCCTGAATTATCTATTGGATTTATTAGTGATTACCTTAGATTTATGACCCCCAAAATGCTGCTCATAGTACAGGAAACTCTCGATTTACCGGCACCTAAATAACCAGAAATCTCGGTTAACCGGCAAAACTTAGGAGTAGGTTCAGGTAAGTTTCACTTCATATTACTTGCCTTCCTCGATCTGTTGCTGTGCAATTGGGTGTGGCTGCAGCTGTTGCTAAGCTACAAAGACATTTGGAACTTGTGGCCATTGTTCTGCACCTGTTGCTAAGCAACAGGGTTTGTTGCTTTATACGGAGCTCTCAGCTCTCCGTATCTTTTACTATAGCTCTCGGTTATCCGGAATTTTTGATGAACCGGCACCACGTCAGTCCCGTCGGTGCCAGATAAAAAAAAGTTCCCTGTATGATTCTGCGCATACTCTTTGGATTCTGGCACCCTGTATAAGAAGGCAAGTCTGCGAATACAATCCTTTTGATGACAGATCATCTCACGGCACTGTCTCGATGTCCTAATCAGTACAGCTCAATGTGGGAGAACCCAACTTTCCCACAGCTGTGCAGGTTTTACAGGTTCCACCTCTCCTCCAAACCACCACCTCCGCCCCCCAATTCCACCCCTCCTCCAACTGGTGAGCATGTCTACCACCCTTTTACTGAGCAAGTTATATGCCAAAATAAACATTTTTATGTCATAGGCACAAGCATCCATTCCAAGTATGCAGTGGCAATCTTGCATATAGCCGCTCACAACCAAGAGCATGTTAATGACTCCTTTCTAGATTGTTGGCTGGCCAACCACCCCAGTCCCACCAGATGCCCCTAGCCAGTATTGCATATTTGCTGTACTTTTAGGCCCCAAAGACTCGCAGGGAGTTCTGATTAGGAAATGGTAAGCCTGCTGCACCTTGATTTTCTGTCCATTTTAAATGAATGGATGGAAAATTATGGTCCACAGGCCCCATTTTCCTTAACAGCATCCCTATGCCACTCCTCACTGGGCGTGCCTGATAGAGCAATCAGTCCTTTCATTTCAACACTGAAACATGAGAAAATACCATCCAACTGGTTGGTCCCAATAACTAATACCACTCAGTTGGCCACTCTTTCAAATATTTATCTGATTCTGTCTATTTTCCCACACAATCTGCCTTGAGTGCCTCCCTGGGCATCCATTCCATGCGTTCATCACACTCTGTGTAAAGTGGTTCAATCTTTTCTGCACTGCCTCCAGTGCTTGGATCTCCTTGCTGTAGTAACAACATTGTATATAACACATCAGGGGTGATGTACAACCGGAGCCTCTGCATTGAAAACGGCTATGCCAGGCTTTGTCCAAGAAAAATACCATTTTAAAAGGATTCACATTTACCTGCAAGTACCTGTTATGCCATAGGTGGCCCTGTGTTCGGCATTTATAATAATAAATCTCTTATCAGATAATGTTAGGTACAAATTACTGATACTGTGGTTTGAGCCCTGAGAGATAATATTGACTCACAGTCCAAAGATAGTGAATGGCAGTACAGGAATCTGTGAATATTTCACAGTGTCCCAAAAGGAGGATGAAAGACAAGTGCGATGTTCAACTAAGCCAGTTATGAACCCAAAAAGAAATCCTAAGTGTAAAACTAAATTAAAGTTGGTGCTTACTTCTGCCTAAAGGTATAAGCGATCATAGCCCCCTAGCAAGTAAATTTCCCAAAACTGCCACTTCTACTCCAAGAAAAATTTATTTTTGGGTTCATAAATGACTTAGTTGAAAATAGCACTTGTCTTTCATCCTCCTTTTGGGACACTGTGATAAGTACTCACATATTTCTGTACTGACATCCACTGTCTTTGAACTGGGATAGTAACAGTGTAAAGGGCAAAGAGGGGGAGGAATTCCTGAAATGTGTACAAGAGAACTTTCTTAATCAGTGTGTTTCCAGCCCAATGAGGAAGGAAGCAGAGCTGGATCTAGTTCTGGGGAATCAAGTGGTGCATATTTCAGTGGGAGAGCATTTGGGGAACAGTGATCATAATATCATCAGGATTAGAATAGTTATGGAAAAGGACAAGGCACAATCAACTGTAAAGAGGAGAGCTAAGCTCAGTGAGTAAAAAGGCATCTGGCCCAGGTGGATTGGAATCAGAAATGGTAGGTAAAACAGTAATTGAACAATGGGAGGCCTTCAAAAAGAGATAGTTTGGGTACAAAGTAGACACATTCCCATGAGGGGGAAAGGAAGGCCATCCAAAGCTAGAGCTTCCTGGATGACAAAAGATATAGGGGGTGAAATTGGATTGGGCCCAAAAATGGGCACAGGCATACCACGCTTCCAGCTCCCGGTGGTGCAAAGTGGGGCAGGCAGCATGCAAAGTTCATGCTGTCTGCTCATTATAATGATCGGAGTGCTGAGCTCAGCGCTAAACGCACTGCTGGTTGCTTCAGCACTCAAGAGGAGGGCCAATATCGGGTGCAGTCTACTGGCCAATAAAACTTTGCCTAGGCCCTCTGCACTTCTTATAGGGGAGGTGCTTTGTTGCTGCAATATGTCATTGTCACTCTGGATGCAGCCATGTCTCAAAAGGGAAGAGAAAGAGCAAGGCACTTTTCTGCTGTGGCACTGGAGGCCTTGGTCCTGGGGGTACACAGAAAAATACAGGTCCTCTACCCACAGGGGGGTAGGAGGCCTTCCAGGCAAAAGGCCAGAAGGCAGTGGGAGGAGATAGCCCAAGTCATCAGTGCCACGTGTGTTGCCCCCAGGACCTGGATCCAGCGACGCAAGAAGTTTAATGATGGCACATGAGTGGTCAAGGTGAGTAAATGCATCTTCAAATGCCATATCCCACTATCTGCACCACTAGCCACACACACTGCTCAATGCACCATACCCCCATCACTCAGCTACCAACAATCTCTAGCAATCACGACTCCTACGTCACAATAATAGCCTCACCTCACTCTCACACACTTACCACTGCTGCAAGCCTCACAACCACATCTCACACCTTGCACACACTGCCAGCTATTCAACCATGACAGGCACATCACCTAAACACCTTGTCTGGAATTTTCCAGGGGGTCAGCAGGCGGGGTCGGTAATGGGTCGGGTGGGAAAGTGTTTTTTTTTCACAGCGGGTCAGGACCCTGCTGTCAACCACGCACCTTTCCCAATGTCAGGTCTGTCAGCGCTGAGCAGACCCAACAGGCAGCGTCGGGGGACCCAATTAATCTCATTAACATCTAGTTGACAGATCATTAACAGGCCTTTTTAACTTACCTTTTCACTTTAACTTCATGGCCATGGGAACCACGCTGCTCGGGGACCACAGCTGTCAACCTGAGGTGGGAGATCAGTGGCCATTGCTCCAGCTTGACTGCTTCCAATGTACACAGTAAAAGCCCCCATCTGACAGATCATTACTTTCCTCAGGCAGAAGCTGTTTCTCAGTCCATTTCCAGCAAAGTTTCTGGAGGCTTTCCACTCTCTATCCAGTATCACCTCATTAGAGGAACTCTCTCACCATTGACAGAATGCTTCTGTCATTTCTACTTCACCTGCCATCTATTCCATCAACATGGGTGCCCTTTATACTGTCTCACCTTGGTCCTCAGAATCCGACCACGATCAGCCCCAACACCAGCAGCACCAGGCACACCAATAGCACCAACAACAACTCCAACCTTCTCCGCAATCACTTGATGCTGCACAGGACAGAGGGTATCAGCACCTGACCACATTGCTGCCCGGGAGGCCAGGGATGGCCTCATCGTGGCCAGATTTACTTCACTTGACGTTGTACACCCTGGCTGCCACATGATGCACCAGGTTGGCATCACCCCACACCAGCACCATGACACATCCCTACAATGACTAAGCCATTCCTTTCACACTCCTCACCATTGCGGGGGGTACCCTTATGTTTCACCATTCACTGCAACTCACTAAGCCACTGCCAAAGGTGCACACAAATCTGTCCAAGAACGCAAAGTGTAGAAAATAAAGATTTCAATGTTTGACAGCACAGTAATATAAAGTTTACATAAATTTTGGATAAAACTCCCAAGTGGCTACCCTTGTGTGTTGTTAGTTGGTATGCTTGCACTAGGATGAGGGTGAGTATGAGGGGTGGTTAATGAGATGGGGATGTGATAATATAGATAGAGAGGGATGGGTGGAGGTGCAAGGTAAGTTGGTGTGAGTAAGGATGTGCAGAAGTGGGGTAGGGAAGGCAGAGCAATGGGGGTGTGATGAGAGGCACAGCAGGATGAGGTTAAGTGTGGCTTTGTACTAATGTTTCATGATCTACTGAGATCATTGAAAGCTTTACGCCACTGCACCCAGGTCCTCCTGACGACATCCCTGCTTGTGGCCTCCTGCGCAATGTGCAACCAGGCTGTTTAGGTCCCTTGGGGAGGTCCCTTCCGCCCATCGCAAGGGAAGAGAACCTCCCTGCGTGCTGTGACTCCCTCCATATGCATATGGAGGGATCCATGGGAGAACCTGGATGCAGCCCTGTGCACCTGTGCAGTCATTGTCAGTGTTTGAATCACCTCAATGCTGTAGAACACTGACAGCGCAAATATCAAGATAAATTTGGACATGGTCTCTAAGGAAACCGGCTGATGACATGTCATGAATGACGTCACCAGACCCGCTTCCTCTAATTGGCCCGGGAAACATGCTGGGCGGGCTTAACAAGCCCTATCAACGGAAAATCATTTCACAGAGCGGGATGGCGCCAGCAGCGGGGCCATGACCCGCCACTGACATTGCCCACCACGGACCCGCCGAGGTAAGTAAAATCGCAGCCATTGTCTACACTCACTGAGAGGCTTCCCTTTCTCTTGCAGGCCAAGGTGGCTCACAACGGCCGTGAGCAGCAGCAGAGGTGGATAGCAAGCACATCTTCAAAACCTTACTGCGCTGGAGGCAACGGTGCTGGAAATCATTGGAGGAGCCGTCACCTGGGCCATGGCAAGCGGTGAGGTTGTAAGCATTGCTGATGACTGTATGCTCATACTTAATCCTTCTTCTCACAGTTGAGAAGGTTGTTAAAAAAGCATATGGGATCCTTGGCTGTATTAATAGAGGAATAGAGTACAAAAGCAAGGAAGTTATGATAAACCTTTATACAATACTGATTAGGCCTCAGCTGGAGTATTGTGTTCATTTCTGGGCACCACATTTTAGGAAGGATGTCAAGGCCTTGGAGAGGGTGCAGGATGGCACCAAGGATGAGAGACTTAATTTATGTAGAGAGACTAGAGAAGCTGGGTTGTTCTCCTTAGAGCAGAGAAGGTTGAGAGGAGATTTGATAGAAGTGTTCAAAATCATGAATGTTCTTGATACAGTAAATAAGAAGAAACTGTTTGCAGTGTGATGTGCCAAATAACTGCCTGAATCCGTGAAGTTAAAGCTTAAGACTGAAGGCTTTTATTAAGTAAGAATCATGGCAGAGTTAACAGAGTTCATCATCGACCGAGCCCTTGGTAGAACATACCAGAAGAGGGGCGGGGCCAGGGAGGAGCATTAGTGGTTCCCCCCGGTGGAACATTCCAGATATTACAAGTAGAAGTACAACAACAACAACAACAACAATACAAATATCAGAACACAGTTATTTCATCACATTCACCCCCTGCTATAGATTCAGTCTGTCAGGAGGTCTGATAATCCTCTGGGAACGACGTAACTCTTGCTGAGGCTCCTCCCGGAGTATTAACTCCAGTTCATTCGAATTCCCAGAATCATCAGTATTTTCCACACTGAGGGTTTGTGTCTCTGAAGGTCCAATACCACGATTGAAAACTCTACTCTCAGAGTCAAACTGTTTTCGAGCTCCAGCAGGTGCAAGATCTTTAATAGAGACCGTATCCTCTCGCCCATCCGAATATTGAATATACGCATACTGGGGATTAGCATGGAGGAGTTGTACTTCCTCCACCAGTGGGTCAGTCTTGTGGCCTCTCACATGTCTGCACAACAACACAGGGCCCGTGGCCGTCAACCATGTGGGTAACGATACTCCATTAGTAGCTTTTCTTGGAAAACTAAACATCCTTTCATGCGGGGTGGCATTCGTCGCTGTACACAAAAGAGACCTTATGGAATGCAGCACATCTGGCAGGACATCCTGCCAGCGAGAGGTCGGCAGGCCTCGTGACTTCAGAGACAGTACGATAGCCTTCCACACTGTCGCATTTTCTTTCTCGACCTGCCCATTAACACGAGGGTTATAGCTGGTAGTTCTACTCGTTGCAATCCCCTTCGATAGCAAAAACTGTCGTAATTCTTCGCTCATAAAGGAAGAACCCCTATGTATATAGTTAGGCATGCCGAACAAGGAAAACAGTTGGCAGAGGCATTTAATTACAACAGCACTAGTCACATCCGGACAGGGGATAACAAAAGGGAACCGAGAGTACTCGTCTATAATATTAAGAAAATAGACATTATGGTCGCTCGATGGAAGGGGACCTTTAAAATCGAGACTCAAACGCTCAAATGGTCGAGTTGCTTTGTGCATTGAGTGCTGTTGGAGTTTTGCTAAGTGGGAGAAAAATCATTTAAGTGTATTTTGTGAATTTTAGTGTGTTAAGAAGTCAATTATTTGAAGTAAGTTTAATTTTTTAAGGGTTTTTTAAACACTTGGGCAGTTTAAACAGGAAGTAGAATCCGGGTATAAAAGGGGAGGGGCTAGTGCGGTGCACGGAGTGCTTTGTGCATTGAGTGCTGTTGGAGTTTTGCTAAGTGGGAGAGTTCGGATAAGTGGGAGGTGAGGGTGTGTTTTTTGCTCTGCTTTGTTCCCCACTCCCAGTCTTGGACAGCACTGCGGAGGCGGAGCAGCGAGACGAGTCAACCAAACAGGCCCCACAGACAGTATTCAAGGAGGAGGTTGGTGATCAGCTGGTTGGTTGGTTTTCTTCCTTCTCTTCTCTTTCATACCTTTAAGTTGGTAAGTCCTATTGAATAGTGGTGTGATATTATCATATATATCCAGGCAGGGTCTTCATAACTAATAATAAGAAATTAAATTAATTATATAGAATGGAGCAGGTGATGTGTTACTGTTGCGAGATGTGGGAGCCGGTGAACCCCATTGAGGCTAACGGTGATTACATCTGCGACAAGTGTTTGCTGCTAGAGGAACTCAAGTTCCATGTTATGGAGCTTGAGACCGAGCTTCGGACACTGCGACACATCAGGGAGGGGGAGAAGTTCCTGGACTCTATGTTTCAGGAGATGGTCACACCTATGAAGTTAATTACTGCAGATGTAGTCCGTGGTCAGGGACAGGACGGTGTGACTACGAGTGAGGAAGGTACAGGGATCCAGGATGTAGTGTTGAAGGAGACGCAGCCCTTGTTCTTGTCCAGCAGGATCGAGGTTCTTACTCCCTGTGAGGGCGGGAGCGGGGACTGCAGGGAGGATGAGCAACCTGGCCGCAGCACCGTGGTACAGGGGGCCATTCAAGTGGAGGGAGTAAAAAGAAATGTTGCAGTGGTAGGGGATAGTATCATTAGGGGGATAGATAGGGTTCTCTGCAGTCAAGAGCGGGAGTCCCGAAGGCTGTGTTGCCTGCCTGGTGCCAGGGTTAAGGACATCTCTTCTGGGCTGGAAAGAAACTTGCAGTGGGAGGGGGAGGATCCAGTTGTCATGGTCCATGTTGGTACAAACGACGTAGATAGGACAAGGAAGACGGTTCTGTTAAAGGAGTATGAGCAGCTAGGGGTCAAATTAAAAAACAGAACCTCAAGGGTAATAATCTCTGGGTTATTACCTGAGCCACGAGCGAATTTGGCTAGGATAAATAAAATTAAAGAGTTAAATGCGTGGCTCAAAGACTGGTGTGGGAGAAATGGGTTTTGCTTCTTGGGACACTGGCACCAGTACTGGGACAGGAGGGAGCTGTTCTGTTGGGACGGACTCCACTTGGCCAGTGCTGGGGCTAGAGTCCTGGCGAATCATATAACTAGGGCTGTAGAGAGGGCTTTAAACTAATTAGTGGGGGGGAGGTTTCTAGAGAGCAAATCATAGAAATGACAACAGAGAAGGTCATAGACTTAGGTAGCAGTGGGGGAATTAAAAAACAGAATGTGTCAGGATGGGACAGAAGGTATGGAGTAAAAAGTAAAGTACTAAAAAGGGAAAAAACAGGAACTAAGTGTTACAAAACATATTTGAAAGTTCTTTATCTGAATGCACGTAGCATTCGTAACATAATGAATGAGTTAACGGCACAAATAATGACATATGGGTATGATCTTCTGGCCATTACAGAAACATGGCTGCAGGGTGACCATGACTGGGAATTAAACATACCAGGTTATTTAACAATCAGGAAGGACAGGCAGGAAGGGAGAGGAGGTGGGGTGGCTATGTTAATAAAGGAAGGAATCACTATAATACAGGGAAATGATATTGGGTCAAAGGAGCAGGATAGTGAAACAGTTTGGGTGGAGGTAAGGAATAATAAGGGGAAAAAAACACTAGTGGGTGTAGTCTATAGGCCTCCGAACAGTTGCAACTCTGTTGGACGGAGTATTAATCAGGAAATAGTTGAGGCTTGTAATAAGGGAACAGCTATAATTATGGGGGATTTTAATTATCATATTAACTGGACAAATCAAATTGGGCAGAGCAGCCTTGAGGAAGAGTTCATTGAGTGTATTCGGGATGGGTTTCTTGAGCAGTATGTAACTAAACCGACCAGGGGGCAAGCAACCTTAGATTTGGTCCTGTGTAATGAGACAGGATTAATTAAAAATGTCCTAGTAAAGGATCCCCTTGGAATGAGTGACCATAACATGGTTGAGTTCCATATTCAATTAGAGGGTGAGAAGGTTGGATCTCAAACAAGCGTGCTGAGCTTGAATAAAGGAGACTATGAAGGTATGAGAGCGGAATTAATTAGAGTGGACTGGGAAAATAGATTAAAGGGTAAGACGGTACATGACCAGTGGTGTACATTTAAGGAGTTATTTTACAACTTCCAAGAAAAATATATTCCACTGAGGAAAAAAGGGTGTAAAAGAAAAGATAGCCATCCGTGGCTAAGTAAAGTAATTAAGGATAGTATCCGACTAAAAACAAGGGCATATAAGGTAGCCAAATCTAGTGGGAGGATGGAAGATTGGGAAGTCTTTAAAAGACAGCAAAAAATAACAAATAGATTGATTAAGAAAGGGAAGATAGATTATGAAAGTAAATTAGCAAAAAATATAAAAACAGACAGTAAAAGTTTCTATAGTTATATAAAAAGAAAAAGGGTGGCTAAAGTAAATGTTGGTCCCTTAGAGGATGAGACTGGGAAATTAATGGTGGGAAACATGGAGATGGCAAAAACACTGAACAATTATTTTGTATCAGTCTTTACAGTAGAGGACACTAAGAATATCCCAACACTGGACAAACAGGGGGCTCTAGGGGGGGAGGAACTAAATACAATTAAAATCACTAAGGAAGTGGTACTTGGTAAAATAATGGGACTCAAGGCAGATAAATCCCCTGGACCTGATGGCTTGCATCCCAGGGTCTTGAGGGAAGTAGCGGTAGGGATTGTGGATGCATTGGTAATAATTTTCCAAAACTCACTGGACTCAGCAAAGGTCCCGGCAGATTGGAAAACTGCTAATGTAACACCATTATTTAAAAAGGGTAGTAGGCAGAAGGCTGGAAACTATAGACCTGTTAGCCTAACATCTGTGGTTGGTAAAATGTTAGAGTCCATTATTAAGGAGACAGTAACGGGACATTTGGATAAACATAATTTAATAGGGCAAACTCAGCATGGTTTCATGAAGGGGAAGTCATGTTTGACAAATTTGCTTGAGTTTTTTGAGGAAGTAACATACAGGGTGGATAAAGGGGAACCAGTGGATGTAGTGTATTTAGACTTCCAAAAGGCATTTGACAAGGTGCCACACAAAAGATTATTGCTCAAGATAAAAAAATCACGGGATTGGGGGTAATATTCTGGCATGGGTGGAGGATTGGCTCTCTAACAGAAAGCAGAGAGTTGGGATAAATGGTTCGTTCTCAGATTGGCAACCAGTAACTAGTGGTGTTCCGCAGGGGTCAGTGCTGGGTCCCCAACTCTTTACAATCTACATTAACGATTTGGAGGAGGGGACCGAGTGTAACATATCAAAGTTTGCAGATGATACAAAGATGGGACGGAAAGTAGTGAGTGAGGAGGACATAAAAAACCTGCAAAGGGACATAGACAGGCTAAGTAAGTGGGCAGAGATTTGGCAGATGGAATACAATGCTGGAAAGTGTGAGGTTATGCACTTTGGCAGGAAAAATCATAGAGCAAGTTATTATCTTAATGGCAAGAAACTGGAAAGTACTGTAGTACAAAGGGATCTGGGGGTCCTGGTGCACGAAACTCAAAAAGTTAGTATGCAGGTGCAGCAAGTGATCAAGAAGGCCAATGGAATGTTGGCTTTTATTGCTAGGGGGTTGGAATATAAAAACAGGGAGGTATTGCTGCAGTTGTACAAGGTATTGGTGAGGCCGCACCTGGAATACTGCATACAGTTTTGGTGTCCATACTTAAGAAAAGACATACTTGCTCTCGAGTCAGTACAAAGAAGGTTCACTCGGTTAATCCCGGGGATGAGGGGGTGGTCATATGAGGAGAGGTTGAGTAGATTGGGACTCTACTCATTGGAGTTCAGAAGAATGAGAGGCGATCTTATTGAAACATATAAGATTGTGAAGGGGCTTGATCGGGTGGATGCGGTGAGGATGTTCCCAATGATGGGTGAAACTAGAACTAGGGGGCATAATCTTAAAATAAGGGGCTGCTCATTCAAAACTGAGATGAGGAGAAACTTCTTCACTCAGAGGGTGGTAGGTTTGTGGAATTTGCTGCCCCAGAAAGCCGTGGAAGCTACATCATTAAATAAATTTAAAACAGAAATAGATAGTTTCCTAGAAGTAAAGGGAATAAAGGGTTACGGGGAGCGGGCAGGAAATTGGACATGAGTCTGGGTTCGGAATGGTCATGGCCCTGTGGGTAGTGGAGCGGGCCCAGGGGCCGTGTAGCCTTGTTCTGCTCCTACTGTGTTCTAATTCTGTTAGATTTCAGGAGATGGTTTTATTCCTGTTCCTGGCTGGGGTGGAGATCGCCTTTACAGAAGGTAAGTACTGTAGAAAGTATAGGGACAGAGTGATCTCCTGGAAGAATTTCGATCGCCTAGATGGGTCGGAGAGGAATTTCCCAGATTTTTTTCTCCCAAATTGGCCATTGGGTCTTTATCTGGTTTTTTGCCTCTCCCGGGAGATCACATGGGTTCGGGTGGATGCAGAGTGATAGAAGATTGGAGGTTAGGATCAGATCAGCCATGATCTTATTGAATGGTGGAGCATGCTCGAGGGGCCGATTGGCCTACTCCTGCTCCTATTTCTTATGTTCTTATGTTCTTATGTTCTTATGTAATAAGATGAGCTGGCTCGGACGGCTTATAGAAGCGGGGTTTGCATTCAGCACAAACATGACAGGTTCTGGTCATTGTCCGGACCTCCTCAATAGAGTAGGGTAGATTGTGGGACTTAATGAAGTGGTTCATTCTGGTAACCCCAGGGTGGCAGAGTGTGTCGTGGAGACTTTGAAGCTGATCTGTACCTAGACTAGCACATACTCCTCGTGACAAAGCATCCGATGGCTCATTAAATACTCCAGGCCTGTACTGAATATCATAGTCATATGTTGACAGTTCTATTCGCCATCTTAAAATCTTATCATTTTTGATCCTGCCTCTCTGCTTAGTGTTGAACATAAAGGCCATGGATCGCTGGTCAGTAATGAGCGTAAAACGTTGGCCAGCGAGATAATGTCTCCAATACCTGACTGCTTCGATAATCGCCTGTGCCTCCTTTTCCACTGAAGAATGTCGAACTTCTGGTCCTTGCAATGTACGATAGAAGAAAGCTACTGGTCTACCAGCTTGGTTAAGAGTTGCTGCCAACGCAAAATCAGATGCATCACTTTCCACTTGAAAAGGGATCTTCTCATCCACGGCACATACCACTGCCTTCTCAATGTCCCGTTTGATATTAAGGAAAGCCTCCTGAGCTTCCGCCGATAGCGGAAAAGACGTCGACTTAATAAGAGGTCGGACTTTATCTGAGTAGCTAGCCACCCACTGGGCATAGTACGAGAAGAATCCCAGACACCTTCTTAAAGCTTTTACAGTGTGAGGTAAAGGTAATTCCTTAAGTGGGCGTAATCTTTCAGGGTCTGGCCCGATTACCCCATTCTCCACAACGCAACCAAGAATACACAAACGTGTAGTATTGAAGGTACACTTGTTTTCGTTGTAGGTCAGGTTTAACCTCTTTGCAGTCTCTAGGAACTTCGCGAGATTTTGATCATGCTCCCGTTGGTCACGCCCACAGATGGTAACATTGTCCAGGTACGGGAATGTTGCTTCCAACGCGTATTCATCCACCATACGATCCATCTCCCATTGGAAGACGGATACCCCATTTGTCACTCCAAAGGGCACCCGAAGGAATTGGTACAGGCGCCCATTAGCTTCGAAGGCCGTATAAGGTCGGTCTTCTATTTTGATGGGGAGTTGATGGTAGGCAGACTTTAAATCAATGGTGGAGAACATGCGGTACTGAGCTGTCTGGTTCACCATCTCAGAAATACGAGACAAAGGATAGGCATCTAATTGGGTATACAAGTTTATAGTCTGGCTATAATCGACCACAAGTCTTTTCTTCTCATTAGTTTTAACCACCACCACCTGGGCATGCCATGGGCTACCACTGTGTTCGATGATTCCCTCCCGTTGAAGCCTTTCCACTTCCTCTTTTATAAATGTTTTATCTTCTGAACTATACCGTCGACTCTTAGTCGCTATAGGTCTACAATTAGGAGCAAGGTTCGCAAACAAAGAAGGCGGACTTACGTTTAAAGTAGAAAGGCCGCAGACTGTGAGTGGAGGCTGAGATCCACCATACTTAAGGGTAATGCTCTCATGCTGACACTGGAAGTCCAAGCCTAATATTAAGTTCACACACAACTGAGGTAATATGAGGAGTTTAAAGTCCTTATACTCCGTATCCTTAACGGTCAATGTGACTTTACAATATCCAGTTACCTCCGAAGTAAGGGATTTGGACGCCATCACAATTTCACTTCGAGTAGGATACACCTTCAATGAACAGGAGTTAACAAGGTTGGGGTGTATAAAACTTTCAGTACTGCCACAGTCTATCAAACACCCAGTAGGACGACCATTAATCTTGATGTCCATCATAGATTTTGACAAGGAACACGGTATGGTCTGGTCAACCGTAGCCGAGGCTAGGGTAAAATGATAGGCGGCAGCAGAGAAGACTTCGGGTACAGGCTTACCCTTACACACTTTACTAAAATGTCCCCGTTTCTTACATTTAAAACAGGTAGCCTCTCTGGCTGGGCAACTTTGCCTGGGGTGTTTAGATTGGCCACAAAAATAACACTTAGACACATGGGGCACAGCTGCAACAATAGGATTAAGTGGGGGCTCCATTGGTGTTATGGATGCCTCCATACTCGGAACACACGAGGCTGAGAGAGATGCATGGGCTGATGCATACACTTCTGAATTCTTCTGGGCTACATCTAACGATCGAGCAGCAGCGACGACCGTTTTTAAAACTAACGAGTCGTTCTCGAGGAGTCTCTGTCTAATATAATTAGATCGGAGGCCAGATATGAAAGAATCGCAGATGGCTTCTTCCTGATACACTATGGCAGAGACAGCCTTGTAGTTGCAACCCTTAGCCAAAGCCTTAAGGTCCTGCAGGAAATCGTCCAGAGATTCCTCGGGTAATTGCCTGCGAGTAGACAGGAGATACCTGGCGTATACTTCGTTAACCGACTTAAGGTACTGGGCTTTAAGAGCTGCGAGGGCCTCTTCATATGTAGTAATATCTTCAATTACAGAGTAAGTTTGATGACTTACCAAGTTGGTTAGAAGACCCAACTTGTTAACCGTCGAATCGAACGATGCGATGAAGTGTTCAAAACATCGCAGCCAATGCGTAAATTTCTTCGACGCATCTGCCGAATGCGGATCGATATCCAGACGCTCTGGTTTCAAAAATCGATCCATCTTCCAAAAGTTGTTACTTAATAAAATTGATGTGCCAAATAACTGCCCGAATCCGTGAAGTTAAAGCTTAAGACTGAAGGCTTTTATTAAGTAAGAATCATGGCAGAGTTAACAGAGTTCATCATCGACCGAGCCCTTGGTAGAACATACCAGAAGAGGGGCGGGGCCAGGGAGGAGCATTAGTGGTTCCCCCCCCGGTGGAACATTCCAGATATGACAAGTACAAGTACAACAACAACAACAACAATACAAATATCAGAACACAGTTATTTCATCACACAGTGGCAGCAGGGTCTGTAACCAGAGGACACAGATGTAAAGTGATTTGCAAAAGAACCAGCGGTGACATGAGGAAACATTTTTTTACACAGCGAGTTTTTGTGATCTGGAATGCACTGCCTGAAATGGTGGTGGAAGCAGATTCAATAGAAACTTTCAAAAGAGAATTGGATAAATAGTTGAAGGGAAACAAAATTTACTGGGCTGTGGGGAAAAAGCAGGGGAGTGGGATTAATTGGATTGCTCTACCAAAGAGCACAGGCACGATGGGCCAAATGGCCTCCTTCTGTGTTGTATCATTCTATGATTCATTTGATTCTATAAAGGTCAGATCTGGAATACTGCAATATACTGCTATAAGCCAAGCCTTAGGTTCGGCATCCAGCCCCTTCACCTGTTGGAAGATTGAGTACAGTAATAGCAAAACATGCAAACATACAAAATTGACAGGCAGTAAAAGACCAGCTGCTCCATCAAGCCTGCCCTATAATCATGATGGCTAGGGCATCATGACTAGACAGTTCTTACATTAATTCACTTAAATTTTTTGTCTTTTAACACTCCTGTGCAGCACCTTGGGATGTTTTACTACGTTAAAGGCGCTATATAAATACAAGTTGTTTTTGTTGTTGTTGTTGTTGTAAACTAATGCTACCTTAAAGAGTTCAGAAATCATCTTACTTTGCAGATCGTGGAAGGGTTTGGAAAATGTATTTTGGAAGCACTGATATCTAAAGAACAGCCATGATAAAAGTTTTATTTATTAACTTTCAGTACAGTATACGTTAACAGAGAAAATAAAATACCATAAAGGGTGTGAACAGCCAATTGATTAGAAGGAAAATATAGTTGCTTAGGAACACATATAAAAACAATTGCAATACAATGGACAGTAATAAATGGCAACAAAATAACTGGAAAATACAAATTGTAAAGTATAATATTTATATACAGGATTAAGGTGTATGACCATCACAGAAGCCAGTCTTCAGCCAATTCGATTCACTCCATGTGATATCAAGAAACGCTGAGCGCACTGGATACAGCAAAGGTTATGGGCCCCGACAACATTCCGGCTATCGTGCTGAAGATTTGTGCTCCAGAACTAGCCAAGCTATTCCAGTACAGCTAAAGCACTGGCATCTATCCAACAATGTGGAAAACTGCCCAGGTATGTCCTGTCCACAAAAAGCAGGACAAATCCAATCCGGCCAATTACTGCCCCATCAGATGACTCTCAATCATCAGCAAAGTGATGGAAGTTGTCATCGACAGTACTGTCAAGCAGCACTTACTCACCAATAACCTGCTCACCGATGATCAGTTTGGGTTCCGCCAGGACCACTTGGCTCCAGACCTCATTACAGCCTTGGTCCAATAATAGACAAAAGAGCTGAATTCCAGAGGTGAGGGTGACTGCCCTTGACATCAATGACCTTCCCTCCATCATAAAGTCAGAAGTGGGGATGTTCGCTGATGATTGCACAGTGTTTAGTTCCATTCGCAACTCCTCAAATAATGAAGCAGTCCATGCCCGCGTGCAGAAAGACCTGGACGACATTCGGTCTTGGGCTGATAAGTGGCAAGTAACATTCGTGCCAGGCAATGACTATCTCTGTTATAAATCTCATCATTCATCAAGAAACTATTCGTGAAATAACGCTGGACGGCCAGCTGGTGGCGCCGTCCAATGAGTATAAATACTTGGGCGGCGGCCCCATCTTTCCAGGGACATTTTGTAAGACAAGGAACTAGTGAAGTACAACTAGACCTCCATGTTCTGAAACAAGTTGATTAAAGCCTTGCTTTATGCTCAAACCAAGTGCATAGTGAGTTTTATTATGTCAATTTAATCAACTTGATATCGACCCTACGCTTTTGGTGATTTCGGGAACAGCCAGCTATGACTCGAACCACAGAAGGGCACTCAGACAAGTAATCGATCCATCATGGAGAAACTACTCAGACCCGCCCGTCTCGTCCTGGACCCGAATTCGCTTACAGCTGCTAAGGTATGGAAACACTGGTATCGTACTTTCAGCAACTTCCTCAGGGTGTGTGGTGAAAATGTTCCTGATAAATTAGAGATACTTGCTAATTATGTATCCCCTCATGTGCTTGATTATATCGAAGACTGTGTAAACCATGACGCCGCTATCCAAATACTACAGCAGTTATATGTCAAGTCCCCAAACGAAATTTTTGCTCAGCATCTACTGGCCACAACTCGACAACATAGAAGATAGGAGCAGGAGTAGGCCATTCGGCCCTTCAAGCCTGCTCTGCCATTCAACGAGATCATGGCTGATCAACCCGGGGAATCACTTGAAGAATTCCTTCAGAAACTTCGCAGGCTCAGCAAGGATTGTAATCTTAAAGCTGTTACAGCTGAACAGTACCAGGAGGAGTTAATTCGTGATTCCTTTATTAATGAGATTGCGTCTCCCTTCATACGTCAGCGTCTGTTGGAGAATAAAACCCTCAAGTTACAGGCTGCCTATGACCAGGCATGTTCTCTGGAATTAGCAAAGAGGAATGCAGACACCTATCTTTCACCACGTGCATGGGCTGCTGCTATCACTTTTAGTGACTCTTTCAATAGGCCTCGGGCGGAAGCCCTCACGGATGACGACTCCAACCCGGCTGATGACAACCCTACCCTAGAAACCTACACTGATGATGACCCCGCCCTAGTGGCATCTTGGCAATCTGGAAGGAAGTGTTTCTTCTGTGGAGGTGCGTTCCATTATAGGAAATTTTGTCCTGCTCGTAACGCAACCTGCAATCATTGCAGCAAGAAAGGTCACTTTTCTAAGGTATGCCAGTCAAGAGCCACTGTTAGTAAGAAAGGCCACTTTTCTAAGGTATACCGGTCAAGTGTTCCTGTTAGTTTTGCAGCTACTATCTATAAAACTGCTCCTTCCCCAAGTGCCACTACTAAGGTTACAGCTGCAATCTATAAAACTGCTCCTCCCCTAAGAACCACTACTAAGGTTACAGCTGTCAAGGGTAAAACTGCCCCTCCTCCCATCACAGCTGTTTTTCCCCAAAGTCTGTCCCATGCAGCCACAAAGGTTTTGGTAAATGGACACATTTTGAGTGCACTAATCGACTCATGCAGCTCTGACAGCTTCATTAGTGAGTGGGCTGTCAGTAAGTTAAAACTGCGTATTTACCCCTCAGACAGGGAAATTGCAATGGTTCTGACGACACTGACCACCAGTTCTTCCGGCTTTTGTCTTGTCGACCTTATTCACAATGGCCGCACTTATTTCTCCACCCGGCTCGGGATGCTCAAGAACCTATGCAGTGATGTGCTCCTGGGACAGGATTTCCAGAAATAACACAAAAGATTCACTTTCGAGTTTGGAGGGTCAAAGCTGGAGCTTGCTATTTCCAAAGTACCGTTTTGTGCGCTTTCGGCGGCTTCGCTCGACGAGCCCTCCTTGTTTGCCAATCTTTCCCCCCGATGTAAGCCCATAGTCACTAAATCACGACGCTTCAGCCAAGGTGATCGATCCTTTATCGAGACAGAAATCTCTCACCTTCTAGCTGACGGTATCATTGAGCCATGTTCATCTTCCTGGCGGGCTCAAGTCGTCGTTGTTAAAAATCTTCTGAAGCAACACAAGAAATGTCTTTTCATTGATTACTCGCAAACTATTAACCAGTATACCGACCTGGATGCCTACCCACTACCACGCATCGATGACATGGTCAATAACCTTGCCAACTACAAGGTATTTTCAACTTTTGATTTAAAGAGCGCATGTCATCAAGTATTGTTAAAGGACTCTGACAAGAAGTATACGGCCTTTGAGGCCAATGGCCGGCTTTACCAGTTTAGTCGCCTTCCATTTGGGGTCACCAATGGGGTGGCCGTCTTTCAACGGGCAATGGATAGCCTAGTCAAACAGGAGGGTGCAGCGTCACCAGAATTCAGCGCACCCAGCACCAGCGCAGACATGCACACCTCAGTGGGACCTTTGGGACATAGGGTAGTGTTGTCACCTGGTGTATCACAGCTCACAAGTGAGCATCAGCAGATTGTGGAGACAGGGACAGCAGTGGAGAGTCCTCGTCGGAGGGCGCAGGACTCTGCCAGCTCGGCTCAGCTGCATGTCGACCCTCTGCCTCTGGGTCCATCCATAAGATCAGCGATGCTGGCACTCCAGGAACAGATGCAGGAATCTCTGGCAGGTTTTGTCTCGAGGGTCGCTGCAAGTGTGGAGCGAATGGAGGAGTCCAGAGCGACCATGAGCAGAGCCTTTGTGGAGTCATTGGCGCATGAATGCATCACAACGGAAAGGGTGGCAACCTCCCTCGAACAGATGGCAACAGTAGATGAGAGGATGGCTTCGGCCATGGAGGAGATAAGTCGCCAGAGTGCTGAAAACATGGTGAGTGTTCATAACAGAATAACATCTCTGGAGGAGCGATGGTCATCTATTGAACTGAGAAACCAGACCTTCATGGAAATCCTTCTGAGTAGGACTGCCATTGCAGATACGGATCCCCATGGCCCCCCTGATGTGCAGCAAGGTGCTCTCCAGCCACTTGCAGGCACTGAAGGGGACCTGACCCATGAGAGGGAAGTTGGTGGCAGACATCAAGGAAGTGGGGGCTCCTCTCCAAGCGCTCACACTTCCATACCACTGCAGAGCCCTTGGTCAGAGCCCCACCGGAGTCCACACCCAAGTGATTTAGGCGTCTCAACCCCTGCACAGCCGCAGGAGCAGCAGACTGTTGATGAGCCCTCACAGGTTCGCATCCCCAGAGGATGCCCGCCAAAGGTGTCGAGACAGGAGCAGCAGCAAAGTGAGCAAGGGGCCTCCACATCTGCTGAAGCCACAGGGGAGGCACCACGAAGGAGCATGTGAACGAGAAAAATTCTGCACAAATAGTCACAAGGGTAGTCACTTGGGTGAAATGTGTTTATTGTAAAAATGCCACCAGTTGGTTCTTGTACGTAAAAATTCTGATGGCAACTGTTGCAGTTGTGGCGTGTGTCATTTCACGAATGGGACTTTCACATTGAGGGCTTAGGATTACTTGCAATTGTCAGTATGCTGGTCAAATAGCTAGGAATCAGCAGGGTCTTGGCCATTGTCGATGCTCAGGCAAGAAGCTGCAAGGCCAAAGTGCTTGATTGGCTAGGCTAGGCAAATCTGGCCAAGATGAGTGCGTTCCTTGCATCCTGGGCAGCAATGTTCTCACGTAATGCCGCTGCTGGTTGATGGGCCTTTGCAGGATGTGCATTTTCACACTCCTCCTCCTCCTCATCTGAGGCCACTTGGTCCTCAGGAATCTGCAAGCCACGACGTTGTGCCATGTTGTGAAGTGCACAGCAAACCACGACGATTCTGGAGACCCTGGCTGCTGAGTACTGCAGGGCTCCACCGGATCTATCCAGGCATCTGAAGCACATCTTCAGCAAACCAATTGTTTGCTTGATTATGGCTCTGGTGGACATGTGGCTGGAGTTGTAGCTCTCCTCAGCTTCGTTGGGTGGGCTCCTCAACGGCGTCATTAGCCACATCCTCAGGGCATAGCCCTTGTCTCCAAGTAGCCATCTGTTAAGTTTGTCTGGTGGCCTGTATAGCAGAGGCACACTAGACTGGCGCAGTATGAAGGAGTCATGGCAACTGCCAGGGTACTTGGCACAAACATGCAAAATTTCCTTCTTGTGGTCACACACCAGCTGAGCGTTAAGGGAGTGGAAGTCTTTGTGGTTGACAATAATACCTGGATTGCGATGGGGTGCCTTAAGGGCCACATGTGTGCAGTCAACGATGCCCTGCACCCTTGGAAAGCCTGCCAGATTTGCTAATCCAACTGCTCGCGCCATGACACTTGCTCGATCCTTGGTGAAATGGATGTGATTGTGCGCGATGGCAAAGAGAGCATCGGTTACCTGCGTGATGCAAGTGTGTGCGGCCACCTGGGAGATGCCGCTGATGTCTGCTGCTGATCCCTGGAATGAGCCTGAGGCAAAAAAGTTGAATGCGGTGGTGGCTTTGATGGCCACTGGTAATGCTTGTCCACCTGGTCCTCTGGGCTGCAGGTATTGTTGCAACATTGCGCAGATGTCACTCACTACCTCTCGCGAAAGTCGGAGCCACCTTTGGCACTGCTGCTCAGACATGTTGAGGTAGCTGACCCTGTGTCTGTAAACCCTGTTTGGGGGGTATCTCCTGCGCTGATGGCCTTCCAAGCGCTGGCTCCTTCTGGCCTGTGCAGCTTCAGGTGGGTGAGCAGCAGCCTGGCGCTCCTGTTGCTGCTGCTGCTGTTGGTGCTGCTGTTGTTCCTGGTTCTGCTGGTGCTGCAGCTGATGCTCGAGCTCATCTAATGCCCAGAAGGGAAGGAAATAAATGGCTCCCATGCTTCTGGTATATGCCTCAGTTGAGGAGGTGTTCAGTGAGGGTGGTGAGAGGGGTTTCCCAGGAGGTCACACTGGAGATGGGTGTCAGGCTCCAAACTTCCACAGCTGTGGTTATGCCTTCTAAAAGTGCCCCCAGACCCGAGACAACATAGTCCTGCCACCTGCAAATGATGGCTGATCAAATCTCCTCTTTAATGGTTGACCTGCAGCTGATAGTCAGCAATCCAATAGTGCTCCCGCCAGGTTTCACCATCGTGTTTCCCACCAGCCGTCTTTCACGTGGGAAAAGGGTTAAATTCGCAAGGGCCTTTAAAAATAGGATTATAGAGGCTATTTAGTGTTTGTTAAGGGCCTTAACGACCTATCCCGCCTGTTGGAGGCGGGACGGAGTCGGGACCATTAGACACGACTGAGTTAAAGTTGCTCAGAGTCGGGAACCAGGCGGTGGGGGGGGTCCCGCCCCCGCCCGCCAGTTTTCGCAATTTTAACCCCCCACACGCCCCCAATCACGCCTCCATGGCCCATTGAAAATCCAGCCCATTGTGTGTGTCTTGTATCTGTCATTTATTTCTCTAATTTCCCTCATCATGCCTCCTTTGTCTTACACTCATAGAATCATAGAATGGTTACAGCACAGGAGGCCGCTATTCGACCCATCGAGCCTGTGCCAGCTCTCTGCAAGACCATTTCAGCTAGTCCCACTCCCCTGCCCTTTCCCCGTAGCCCTGCAAATTTTTCTCCTTCAGGTACTTATCCAACTCCCTTTTGAAAGTCATGATTGAATCTGCCTCCACCGCCCTTTCAGGCAGTGCATTCCAGATCCTAACCACTCACTGCGTAAAAAAATTTTTCCTCATGTCGCCTTTGGTTCTTTTGCCAATCACCTCAAATCTGTGTCCTGTGGTTCTCGACCCTTCTGCCAATGGGAACAGTTTCTCTCTATCTACTCTGTCCAGACCCCTCATGATTTTGAACATCTCTATCAAATCTCCTCTCAATCTTCTCTGCTCTAAAGGAGAACAACCCCAGCTTCTCCAGTCTATCCACATAACTGAAGTCCCTCATCCCTGGAATCATTCTCGTAAATCTTTTCTGCACCTTCTCTAAGGCCGTCACATCCTTCCTAAATTGTGGTGCCCAGAATTGGACACAGTACTCCAGTTGAGGCTGAACCAGTGTTTTATAAAGGTTCATCATAATTTCCTTGCTTTTGTACTCTGTGGGCTGGATTTTGCCAGCCCTGGGGAGGCGGGTTTGGAGGCGGGACTGCCGGGAAAATGTCAGAATTTGGGGGCGGGTGCCCAACCTGCCCTCAACCTGCCTCCATGCCATCTTGCCAGGAGGCGGGTAGCTGACCCATGCCGGGTCCCGCCTCCTCGTGGCGGGAAGGAGATTAATGCCAATTAACTGCCTGTTAACAGGCAGTTTTTTGGCTAATCCTTATTTTGAGCCCTGAAGTGTGGGCTTCCCGACTGCTCCGAACCTCGCCAGGGTCAGCGAGGCGGGCCGTCGGTCTGCGGGGCTGAGATGTCCGGTGTGCAGGTGAGTAATGGGTGCATGTGTGCAGAGGTAAGTGTGTGAGGTGTGTGTAAAGTGTTTTAATAAATTTTACTTACCTTTACTTCTTCCTGCAGGCTTCCTCCCTTCAGGTCTCGGGAGTCCCTCAGCTCACCGGCACAGAAAGCAGAATGGCCGCTGAACTGTCAAAAGCTGCAGCCTTCCGCTTTCTGGTCAGGAAGGCTTTCTAATTGAGTCTTGAGTAAAGACACAACTTAGAAGACAGATTGTCAGTGTTTGACTGCTTCACAGAGCTGTCAAACAATGACATTTCATCTGTCAAAAGCTCTTGACAGATGAAACGGCACTCGCTGACGTCACCTGTAACTGGCTTTCCCTTAATTGGCCTGCTAAGCCCTCTGGGCGGGCTTAACAAGGTCAATCAAGGGAAAGTAGCGTGGGTTGGCCACAAGTTGATGGAGGCGGGACTAAAACCCAACAAGTGGGAGTCCCACCTCCAAAAGCTCCCCATTGACAAAATCCAGCCCTATGCCTCTGTTCATGAAGCTCAGGATCCCGTAAACTTTTTTAACTGCTTTCTCAACCTGCCCTGCCACCTTCAACGACTTGTGCACATATACCCCCAGGTCTCTCTATTCATGCACCCCCTTTAGGATTGTACCCTTTCGTTTATATTTCCTCTCTTCATTCTTTCTACCAAAATGTATCACTTCGCACTTTTCTGCGTTAAATTTCATCTGCCACATGTCCGCCCATTTCACCAGCCTGTCTATGTCCTCCTGAAGTCTATCACTATTCTCCTCACTGTTCACTATACTTCCAAGTTTTGTGTCATCTGCAAATTTTGAAATTGTGCCCTGTACACCCATGTCCAAGTCATTAATATATATCAAGAAATCCTAGAACCGACCCCTGAGGAACACCACTTTCCTCCAGTCCGAAAAACAACCGTTCACCACTACTCTCTGTTTCCTGTCACTTAGCCAATTCTGTATCCAGGCTGCCACTGTTCCTTTTATTCCATGAGCTTCAACTTTGCTGGCAAGACTATTATGTGGCGCTTTGTCGAGCGCCTTTTGGAAATCCATGTACACCACGTCAACTGCATTGCCCTCATCAACCCTCTCTGTTAGCTCATCAAAAAACTCGATCAAGTTGGTTAAACACGATTTGTCTTCAGCAAATTCATGCTGGCTTTCCTTAATTATTCCACACTTATCCAAGTGACTGATACACTATTATCACTTCTGTCAGTTAACCACCTCCTGTTGTCCACCTAATGACTTTACAGCTCATTCCTTTTCTTTTTGTATGTGATTAGGTGGAGGACAGGAACAGTTAAAGCAGGTTGGTTGAATTGGAGAGTTGGAGCGGCTGTGACATGAAAACTTGGTAAAGTGGAGAGTGGTCCAGGAGATTGGTGGAAGGAAAAGGCAAGTAACCACTAGAGGTACAGACCAGCCCTCCGGTGGCGTACCGATGAGCTCCTTGTTGCTTGCCACCTTAATTCTCTGTCCTACTCCCATTCTGACCTCTCTGTCTTTGGCCTTCTACACTGTTCCAGTGAAGCTTGACGTAAGCTTGAAGAACAACACCTCATCTTTCTTCTTGCAGCAGTTTGGCCTTAATATTGATGACAAGAACTCCAGACCTTAACCACAGCTGGTAATGTAGGATGGGTGTACTGCTGCTCCCGTGGATGGGGGAGGGATTGGGTGGCTGCTTGGTTAAGCTGTATGATTTATGCAAATAATACGTTCTGTGCAGTGCCAAGCATTTTCACATTGGCAACGATGCTATGAAGTTAAATCAGTGAGATGAAATTTCCCCTTTAAGGAACTACTACCATCAATAATATAACTGTTTACCAGGAACCACAGGTCATTACCTCAGATTAACAGTCAAAGACCAGTTTCTAGTAGTTTGCAGTACACATGGGCCCAGATTTTACAGTCAGCAGCAAAGGAAAGGCACTCGCCGCTCACTGCACTGACAGCTGCCCACAGACTTTTTGCAGGCTTTTGAGCAGAGACTTGCTGTCAATGGGCATCTGATCCAGCACGACGCCCTCTACAGCAGATCTGTGGTGTGTGTGAGCAGGCCAAGAACCATATGTCCCT
This sequence comes from Somniosus microcephalus, assembly GCF_052327205.1. Taxonomy (NCBI): domain Eukaryota; kingdom Metazoa; phylum Chordata; class Chondrichthyes; order Squaliformes; family Somniosidae; genus Somniosus; species Somniosus microcephalus. The sequence goes on along the minus strand of NC_140995.1, from coordinate 112,992,973 downwards.
TCAACCAATCAGATTGAAGAATCCTTACTGAGACACGCAGTCTAAACCAGGAAGTATAAACCAGGAAGTATAAATTTGATTTAAATCATATACAGAAAGTGAAATGAAAGGAGGGAAAGAAAGATGGGATTAAGAGCGAGAGATAAAAGAGACAAAAAGAAAAAGTTTAAAAAAATTATAATTTTTTTTAAATTCTTCAACACTAATTAAATTTTCAGTGCCAGAGAGGTTGTTTGGCAGTAATTATGACTATTCACACCATAAAAAATTCACTTACACCTGAATGCACCAGCTCTAACTTTTTCTGCTGTGTTTAGTAGGTAAGTACCGCAACTTCATGCCATTGCATTGATTTCAATGCCGAGTCTGTAATGTATTATCACATGGTCTGTCACATGGTTTATCACACGGTTTAGTATGAGCATGCTCAGTTCGCTCTGGCCTAGTAAAGCAAGCATCTGGACTAGCAACTCATCCTGTCTCTGTCCTTCATTTGTTCTACCCATGTATATTTCATTTTTGGTAATGAGAATGGGATCCCAAAGCCATTTTTAGGGACAATGCAAGGACACAGTGTTCAACCTTCGAGTGGAAAAGTTTAAGGTACACAAGTAGCACGCTACGTCACTGTTTGACGGTATCAGGACAATCATGTCCGCACCTACGGGATTTATCGGAAGCCTTGGCATGTATGACTGAGCTCGCGAACCATTCAGTTCTTACATTGAGCGGATGGAGATGTTTTTTAACGCCAATAAAATTATTGAGATCGAAGGTGCAGATGAAAATGTTCAAGCTCAAAATAAAGTAATTCGTGAATGTAAGAAAGCAATTTTTCTAACGGAGATCGGGCCTGATGTCTACGGAACGTTGACAAACCTACTCGCACCAGGGAAAGTGAAAGATGTGTCGTTCGAAGACATTGTTGAGAAACTTGAGGACCATTCTGACCCCAAGCCATTAGAAATAGCAGAGAGTTATAAGTTTGGTACCAGAAACCAAAACCAAAGTGAAACCATCAGTGATTATGTTGTAGCTCTTAAGAATCTGTCTTTGCATTGTAACATCGCCACATTTTTAGATCGTGTGTTGCGAGATAAGTTTGTGTGTGAACTGGTGGATGAGCGCACACAGTCTAAATTATTGAACACTCCGAACCTAATGTTTGACAGAGCATGCAAAATTGCCCTATCAATGGAGATGGCATCTAAGAATGCTAGGGAGCTCCGTCCAACTCAAGTGACTACTACAGTCACAAAGCCACTGCCAAACCTAAAGCTGTGAGACCAAGTGAAAAGCATGTCAGTGAGAGCAGTTCGGTAAATTGTTATCATTGCAATGGAAATCACTCACCACAGTCCTGCCAATACAGAAATGGGAAGTGTTTTCACTGCCAGAAGCAAGGCCATATTTCAACAGCTTGCAGAGCTAGATCGAAAGCAGAAAGTAAGAACCATTCTAGTGGCAATGCAAAGCAGCGGCAACAAAAGGGAGGAGTTCACAATATTGAAGTGAACACACCTGTTGTTGAAGAACTAGGCATCTATAGCATCTATGCCACTAGTGGCAATGCTAGCAGTCGTGAGAAAGACTTCTGTACAAAACATTTGATCAACAAGCAATATATTGATATGTGTATCGACATGGCGTCGGACTGCTCTATCATGAGTAAGGACACATATGAGAGTAAGTTTAATCAAATACCACTTACAAAGAATACTGTAGAGTTAAAAACCTACTCCGGAGAAATCCTAGAGACATGTGGACAAATGGAATGTACAGTTCAACACAATGGCCAGACAGTAAAGCTGCCTATTATTATAGCGAGCTACAACAACAGGCCAACCCTCATGGGCAAAGGCTGGTTGAGAAAGATAAAACTAGATTGGAAAAACATCTTCAGTGTAGATGCTTCAAAGAGGCGACTCCACACAATGCTGAACAAGTACCAAAGCATGTTCACAGACAGTTACGAGGGTATCACTGGGTATGTCGTGCATATCCGCATCAAGTCCAACGCGAAGCCTGTCTATTGTAAGGCAAGGCCGGTACTCTATGCTTTGAAAAGTCAGGTGGAGTAAGAGCTAGAGAAGCTCAGAAAGAACGCAGTGCTAGTAGAAACTGACAAAAGTGAATGTGGTAGTACCCAAAGCAGACAAAACTGTACGCTTGTGTGGTGACTACAAAGTTACTATCAACCAGTATCCGTTATTTACATCCCAAGATTTGTATGCAACACTCTCTGGGTCAAAGTTTTTCTCCAAGCTTGACCTGTTGCACATTTACGCTCAACTGAATGTTAACAAAGAGAGTCAACACTATCTCACTATCAACACACACAAGGGACTGTACTCATACACCAAGTTGTATGGTGTAAAGTCCTCCCCCAAAATCTTCCAGACTATGATGGATAAGATGGTAGGTTGGAGTCACGATGGTATTTTATAGTATTTTCTGTTAGATTTGCTTTCTTTTTTATTTTTTGACTTCATTGGTGCAAAGGAAGAACAAGTATTTATATTGAGCTTTATCACATCAGGGCATCCCAAAGAACTTTGCAACCAATGGATTATCTTTGATGCACATTTATAGTTGTTAATGTAGACAAACACGACAACCAATTTGTACACAGCAAGATCCAACAAATGAATGAATAACCAGTTCATCTGTTTTTACTGTTGACTGAGGGAGGAACATTGGCCAGATAATCAAGAGTACTCCCTGCGGTCTTCAAATAATTCAAAGGCATCTTTTAGGTCCACATGAGCAGAAAGATGGGGCCTCGGTGGAGGCAGGTCCTTGTATTCAAGACTCATCAAACCTCTTTCTTGAACAAAATTGCCCCCAATGACTATAACTATGAGCTTTCAAACAGTGACATTCTCTGTAGTTTGAATTCAAGACCTCATCAAACTTCTTTCTTTTACAGAAATGAGATAGTTGTTGCATCTGAGAATGCAACGGCCATGTCTCATCTGCAACACGGAGGTCCGAGACTCTCTACATAGACACCGACTGAAGCCTGCAGGGAGAAACAAAGGTAAGTACACTTTTACTAACACTTTGCACTTACCTCAGATATTCACCTCTACACTCTTGCACCCATCACTTACCTTCACACCACACTTTTGCAGCCACCCCCCCCCGACCCCCGCAGACCCAGTACTCGCTGAGCTGAGCTGGCGGGTTTTGGAGCCTTCGGGAAGCCCGCATTTGTGAGGGCAAAAAGGGGATAATCCTATTTTCTGCCTGTTAACTACCAAGGAGGTGGGACCCGATGCGGGATATCTACCCGCCTCCTGGCAAGATGGCATGGAGGCAGGTTGGGCACCCGGCCCCAAATTCTGCCATTATCCCAGCAGTCCCGCCTCCATACCTGCCTCCCCAGGGCTGGCAAAATCACCCCCATAGAGTCATAATGGCCCATTCCCCCACTCTATCCCTGTAGCCCTGCAAGGTTATTTCCCTCAAGTGCCTATCCAGTCTCCCCTTGAAAACATTGAGTGTCTCCATTTCCATCACTTCTGTTGGCAGTGAGTTCCAGGTCCTCACCACTCGCTGCGTAAAAAGTTTTTCCTCACATCCCCCCTGTATCTCTGGCCCAAAACCTTAAATCTGTGTCCCCTAGTCCTTCAACTAGTGGGAACAGCCTTTCCCCGTCTAGCCTATCCAAACCCGTCATAATCTTGTACACCTCTATCAAATCACCCCTCAACCTCCTTTGCTCTAATGAAAACAAATCCAGCTTCTCCAACCCTGTCCTTGTAGCTAAGATCCACCATCCCTGGAACCATTCTGGTAAATCTCCTCTGCACCCTCTCGAGGGCCTTCACATCGTTCCTAAAGTGTGGTGACCAGAACTGGACGCAATACTCTAGTTGTGGCCTAACCAACGCTTTATAAAGGCTTAGCATAACTTCTCTACTTTTGTACTCAATACCTCTATTTATGAAGCACAAGATCCCATATGCTTTGCTAACCACTCTCTCAATATGGCCTGCCACCTTCAGGGAACTTTGCACATTAGCTCCCAGGTCCCTCTGTCCCTGCACACTCTTTAAAACTGTGCCATTAAGTGTATATTGCCTCTCCCTGTTCCTTCTGCCAAAATGCATCACCTCACACTTCTCTGCCATTTGTCTGCCCATTCTGCTAGCCTTTCCATGTTCTGCTGCAGTCGATTGGTATCATCCTCACTGTTTGCCATACCTCCCAAGTTTGATGTCATCAGCAAATTTAGAAATTCTACTCTGTATTCCAATATCCAGGTCATTTATATATATATATATATATATCAAAAAAAGCATTGGCCCCAGCACTGACCCTTGGGGAACACCACTGTCTACTATCCTCCAGTCTGTAAAACAGCCATTTACCACAACTCGCTGTTTTCTGTCCTTAAGCCAATTCCTTATCCAAGCTACCACTGACCCACCTATTCCATGAGCCTCAATTTTGTTAACCAGCCTTCTATGTGGTACTTTGTCAAACGCCTTTCCTAAAATCCATGTAGACAATATCCATTGCATTCCCTTCATCAATCCTCCCTGTTACTTCCTCAAAAAATTCAATTAGATTAGTCAAACACGGTCTGCCTTTTACAAATCCGTGTTGGCTCTCCTTAATTAGCTTAAACTTCTCCAAGTGCCTGTTAATTTTTTCCTTGATTATTGTTTCTAAAACTTAACCCACCACTGATGTTAAACTGACCGGCCTGTAGTTACTAGGATTGTCTTTACACCCTTTCTTGAACAATGGTGTCACATTTGCCACTTTCCAATCCTCAGGCACCTCCCCCTCATCTAGGGAAGATTGGAAAATTATGGCAAGCCCTTCCGCTATCTCCTCCCCCAATTCCCTTAGCAACCTGGGATGCAAGCCATCTGGACCAGGCGACTTATCCACTCGAAGCATACCCAGCCTTTCTAGAACATCCTGTCTATCAATTTTCACCCCTTCTATTGCTTCTACCTTTTCCACTTCTACAGATATTTTGTCAGCATCCACCTCCTTAGTAAACACCGATATAAAGTAATCATTGAGTATTCTAGCTTTGCCCTGTGCCTCTAAGCATATATCACCTTCTTTATCCCTAATAGGCCCCACCCCGCCTCTTACTACCCGCTTACTGTTTACATGCCGGTAGAAGATTTTTGGGTTCCCTTTTATGTTAATCGCCATTCTACTCTCATATTCTCTCTTTGCCAATCTTATTTTCATCTTCACTGCCCCTCTCAAATTATTGTATTTGGTCTGGTTCTTCCTTGAAGAATTCACCTGATCTGCATCAAACACCCTCTTTTTTTTTGTTTCATCATCTTCTCTATCTCCCTTGTCATCCAAGGAGCCCTTGCTTTGGTTCCCTTACCCTTCCCTCTTGTTGGAATGTACCTAGCCTGTACTTGGAATATCTCCTTCTTAAAGATCACCCATTGTTCCGTTACAGTTTTTCCTGTCAGCCTTTGGTTCCATTTTACCCTGGCTAGATCCTTTCGCATCCCATTGAAGTTAGCTCGAATCCAGTTTATAAGTTCCACTCTAGATTGTTGCTTGCTCCTCTCCATTGCTAATCTAAATCTTACGATACAATGATCACTCGTACCCAAGTGTTCACCCACAGACACTTGGTCGACCTGGCCCACCTCATTCCCCAGCACCAGATCCAGCAATGCCTCCTTCCTAGTTGGGCCAAGAACATACTGGTCAAGGAAATTTTCCTGAACACATTTCAGAAATTCCTCCTCCTCCTTTCCCTTTGCCCTAGCATTATCCCAATCGATATTTGGGTAATTAAAGTCCCCCAGTGTCACCACTCGATAGCTCTTGCATATCTCTGTGATTTCCCTGCAGATTTGCTCCTCAACCTCCCTCTCACTATTTGGAGGCCTATAGAATACCCCCAATAACGTGGTCATACCCTTTTTGCTCCTCAACTCTAACCAAATGGATTCTGTCCTTGTCCCCTTAAGAACATCCTCCCTTTCCAACACTACAATGTCTTCTTTAATCAGCACTGCCACCCCACCTCCCTTTTTTCCTTCCCTATCTTTTCTGAGCACTTTGTATCCTTGAATATTCAGTGCCCAGTCCTCACCACTTTTAAGCCATGTTTCCGTTATTGCCACAACATCATGTTCCCACACGGCTAATTGTGCTTGTAGCTCACCAACCTTATTCACCACACTTTGTGCGTTTACATACAGTATGCATTCCAAATTCATTTTTGAATTTTTCGGAGTCTTTCTTAGTCTGCTCCTATCTAATATGGTACTACTTCCGCCTCTAGTACTACTTTCTTCTCTAGTACTATCCAACACACTCACTCTTTTATGCACCTTATTCCTCCTTTCTACTCCTATATGCTGGTGCCCGCCCCCCTGCCAAGCTAATTTAAACCCTCCCCAACAACACTAGCAAACCTCCCCGTGAGAATATTGGTCCCGGCTCTGTTGAGGTGTAACCCGTCCGGCTTGTACAGGTCCTACCTTCCCCAGAAACGGTCCCAATGCCTCAGGAATCTAAAGCCCTCCCTCCTACAACATCTCTCCAGACACACTGTTCTCTGTTCTATTCTCCTATACCTGTACTCACTTGCATGTGGCACTGGGAGTAATCCAGAGATTACTACCTTTTGAGGTCCTGCTTTTTAATCTCTTTCCTAGCTCCCTATAGTCTGCCTGCATGACCTCATTCCTCTTTCTGCCTATGTCATTGGTACCGATATGGACAACAACCTCTGGCTGTTCACCCTCTCCCCTCAAAGTGTCCTGCAGCCGCTTAGTGACATATTTGACCCTGGCACCAGGGAGGCTACTTACCATCCTGAAATCACGCCTGCATTCACAGAAAGGCTTATCTGTTCCCCTAACCAATGAATCCCCTATCACTATTGCTCTTCCACTCTTCTTCTTCCCCCTCAATGCAACTGAGCCACCCGTGGTGCCGTGAACTTGGCTCTGGCTGCTCTCCCCAAAGGAACCATCACCCCCACCAGTTTCCAGAACTGTGAACCGGTTAGCAAACGAGATGCACTCTGGGGATTCCTGGCCTACCTGCCTGGTCCTCCTTCTCTGCCTGGTGGTCACCCATTCCCTCTCTGCCTGCACATTCTGAGGCTGCGGGGTGACCGCTTCTAAAAACGTGCTTTCCAAGTATTTCTCAGCCTCACGGATGCACTGTAGTGACTCCAGCTGCCGCTCGAGCTCCGAAACCTGGTGCTCGAGTTGCTGTAGCTGGCGACACTTCCTGCACACGTGGTCGTCCAGGCCACAAGAAGGGGGCAAATATACCCCCAGGCTCCCTTTCTCTGCTTTGTTACATCTCTCCCCAATTCCAAAGGCCTCTTCAAAATCTACCTTTTCATCTATACCATCAGTCTTCAGCTCTAAACTCCCTCACAATCCCCTGCTCCGTGTCCTATCCCTACTTTGTAAAGAATCTTGGGTCATTGCTGATGGCACAAATGTAGGAGGTTTGGTAAACAACAACTGGATCTTGCTTTACTCTGCCAAAGGGCCCATTGCTCAAGAGCCTCCTCCCTCCCGAGGTCAAATATAACCCCAGGCTCCTTTTCTCTGCTAGCAACAGCCTCCTTAAACCACTCTTCCCATCCCCTCCATCCTCATCTCGAAAAACAAATGTGAGAAGCTGTGGATTTCTTTGCCTCCAAGACAGAGACCATCCATTCAGCTGCCTCTGAAGCTTCCTCTCTTTCCGCTTGCACAACAAGCCAAACCTCCCCCAGTCGGTTCAAATCTTACACTTTTCTAGAGTTAAAAAAAAGCAGGTCTCTGAGCCTATTGTGGTAACTGAGATCCTTTAAAACTAGATATCGATCTAGTGGCCCTCCTTTGAACCTTTCCATATTCTTTCTATATTACTCACCATGTGAGTCCAAAACTGGACACAGTGTCACTGGGAACTGATCTTGCATCAATAACTTTAATTAACATTGAGGATTTGTTCAGTGTTTTAATGCCCCAAGCCTCTTATATGTTTGTTGCTATTATGGTGCAGTCTTTTGCACAGCAGTACCACCAAAAGAGCAATTTTATAGTAATATAAATTCTTGGTGCCAGCAGCCAGACCACCTGGAAGAAGTAGTCTTGCACTGCACTGCAGTTCAGGGACCACTTGCAGAAACCGCTGTACTGCAATTAACTTTCTGTAAAGTCTGTAGGTTGTGCAGTAAATAACTTCAGAGACTTTAGAAGTACAAACAAAACAGGTCTTTACTATTCAGAGGTCTGGGCGATTTCTGCCCTAGTTAACGTATCACAACCCTTATATACTGGTGTGGTCACTATCGGTATTACAGTATACATGAGCCAATAGATAGTGCCACCCTAAAGTAGTGCTCTTAAAGGCGAACGGTTACATTCTATAGTTCCCTTAAAGGTAAACGGTTACATACACAACACTCCTCCCTTCCTAGCTTATTACTTACAGAATCCCGTTAAACATACAATCTTCAACTTTATATAAACAGTTTGCAGATATACTCTCGATGGAGTCAACGTCATATAACAATTTACAGATATACTCTCAATGGAGTCAACGTCATATAACAGTTTACAAACATACTCTCAGTGGAATCAGTTTACAGGTTCAGTCTCTGTGGGAACAGTTCATAAATTCAGTCTCTGGTATTAATTCGTTCCAGACAGCATCCTCCATAGCCTTTGTTTTTAACAGCTTGTACTTTCGTCCTGTTGAACCAGCAGTGCGGACTTATACAACCCACTGGCTGTCTTGATAATGTCCCTGGATTTTTTTTACAAATTTAGCACCTTTCGTAGTGTTCGGACGGAGGTAGTAGAAGTAATAATATTTTAAACAGTTATTATTTTCTGCTTCTTCTTTTTCTTTTCTGCCTTTTTGAAACTCTCCGAGCTCTTTTCCCGGCTGCCATCTGTAGCGCCACCAACTCTCTATGTTCCTTAGACCTTAAGTGCTTCCTCAGGATTTCAGCACTTTGGGAGTTCCCATCACAATTTGGGCAGACCACATCCTCATAACATTCGGTGTCACTCAACAGGTCAAAACCCTTCTTCAAGCAATCATATTCATCCTGCTGGCCTCATTTGTGCGTTCAATCCTTTCCCTTCCTTCAGGGATTTCGTTATCAGGCTATTTAATCCTTCTACTGAAGTAGCTGTTTCCCCATTCTCCTGTTCCCCTGGACGTAATTCAGCGTACTCCTCCATTTCATCCATCATTTTCTCCAATGCTTTCATCTTCTCTTCCTCTTGTACTTTGGCTTCCAGTGCTTGGAGAAGTTGCGCCTCGATGCTCTCTAGCTCATGTTCAGGGCCCATTCCCAGTTGAAACTGTTCTTCAAGTCGGTCAACCTCGGTAATTGCCGCCTCATATTTGTCTTGGGCTTCCTTCCATATTTTTATGAGTTCTGCCATGTCTTTCACCTCTACATCCTCATCTATGTATGGAACTTCTACCGATGAGTCTGTCTTGGCCCTGAGCTCCTCAAGAATTTCCTGCAGCCTTTGGACTTCTTGCTCATGTTCAACCTTTAGTTGCTCATATACTTCCAACGAAACTAGCTTTTCGGAGGTTGCTGAGTTAACCCCCTCCAGAATTGTAGTCTGGGCCTGTTCATACTGTTTTTTCAACTTCTCGCACTCTGCTTGTAAGGAGTCGTAGAGAAGAACTGGAATAAAATCCTGGCTTCCTGAAGATTCCTCTTCATTTGTTTCTTTCGCAATTTCCTGTTGGAGTTCAGCCAAGGCTGCTATGCTATCTGCCTCTCGAAGTCTCACTGCCATCAACTCTTCTTTATTCTTGCAGTCCATCTCAGCCATTTCCCGTTTACTTTCATTTAACTGAGTGAGTAGTCCCTTATTTTGGGCTGAGAGATATTGCACCTTCTCATGTAGACCCTTGCACTCCTTCTCTGCTTGACATAGCTGATTACCGCTGATTTGGTTCTGCGTTTCAAGTTCCAACATCCTTTGCTTAGCTTCTTTCAGTTTCGCCCCTATAAGCTCCTCTTGCAACATGGCCACATTATTCTCATCAGGTAAAGAAGCGTTTCTCTTTTCCATGTCCAAGATTTGTTTCTGCATCTCCTTAAGAGCACCCTGTGATTCAACTTCTCTTAACTTTGCCTGCACTAGCTCCGTCTCTAATTGCAGAACAAAATCCTCAGTGCAGCGTGATTTGCCCTTCTGCTGTATCTCTAGATCATGCAAATATTCTAACCCCTGAACATCATCAGGGAGATGTGATCGGTAATTGGTCACGATGGCTCTATGGTCGCTCTCTGCTTGAGCCAGTAGGTTCTGTTGTCTTTCCAGACTCTCCCATTCGGTGTCATAGAACTTTTTCATTGTTTTCATCTCTTGTACGAGGCGGTAACTTAATTGTTCTAATTGTTGTTGTACTTTGAAATAGCGTTGAGTTCGAGCCCGGTGTTCCTCCGTAATGCATATGTCTGTAGCTTGAACAGACTCAGAATTCTCTGTCTTTATGCACGCCATCGATTTTCCAACCTTAGTCTGTGAGTTAATGTTAACCTTGTTTTTCATACATAAGCTGGACTTATCGTCTTCCGGCTCAGAGTCTGAGCTGCTTGTCTGCACCGAGTCCTCACTCGTCATTGCTTGTCGGTAGTGCCATTCCATGTCTATTTTCTTGATCCACTCCCGTCCTAGAAGTGGTGGTCCTCCCTCAGGTAGTACGTACAAATTCATTCTTGGGTGTACTTTACCCCTATCTCTCACCTTGACTCTTATTTTCCCCATGGGGTATACGCGATGCCCCGTGTATGTCTGTAATACGAACTTGGTATTTCTTAAGGGTATGTGAGAGAATAGTCGGTGGTAGTCCTTTTGGTTGATGACTGATACAGCTGATCCCGTGTCCAGCTCCATTCGTACTTGGACTCCAGCTATTTTTAGTGTGACCCAGATCGTCTGTAGATCAGTTACTTTACCCACATTGTGGATTCTCAGACTATCCAACTCCTGGCTGTTTGGGTCTGAGTCTGAATTTTGTTCGTCTGAACTCTTTTCAGCCACCTGATGCACCTTGTTGTACTTTTCTTGTGGTGGTGGCTTCCTTTGTTTGTTGGTCTTCTTTCTGGACCTGCATACCTTCGCGATGTGACCCAGTTTGCCACATTTCTTGCACTCTTGATTCTTAAACCAGCACTGATTCTGGTCGTGCGTTGTCTTTCCACAACGGTAGCATTTGGAAATGCTTGCAGTCATTTGGTCCACCCCGAGTGCCGCCGCCTTTAGCTGCATTTCCGCCGTTCCTTTCACTGCGGCTTCGTGCGATGAAGCTATGAGGACAGCCCTGTCCAGTGTGAGGTCGTTTTCCTCCAGAAGTCGCTTCTGCGTTCCTTCTTTGGCCAAGCCGCATACGAACTTGTCCCGCAGTGCCTCTGTCAAATTCCCTCCAAACTGGCAGTATTTCGCTAGCTTACGCAGTTCGACTAAGTATTCCGCATTGCTTTCATCTTGCCTCTGGGTTCTGGCGTAAAATTTAAATCGTTCAGCCAGCATCAACGGTGTGGGGTTCAAGTGATCCTTCAACACTGTTACGATCTCTTCGAAGGTCTGGTCCACTGGTTTAACTGGTGCTATTAGATGTTTCAAAAGCCCGTATGTTTTTGCTCCCATCGAATTTAACAAAGTTATTGCCTTGTTGTCATCCTCAATTTCGTTGGCTACGCAATATATTTCTATGCGTTCCACATACGTGGCCCAGTCTTCTATTTCTGCATTAAAGTCATTAATATTTCCTCGCTTAGGCATCTTCTTCTCTTTTTGAGAACACACCAGCCTTTCTGAAAAATCTTATTACTTTTCTGAAATTCTTAATAATTTCCAAGATGGCGGTTTCCCGCTTCTTCCTTCTTCTTCAGCGGTTTTCCCCGAAACATGGCGGCTTTCCCGCGCTTCTCGCTCTCCCCGCCCACTTCAATGGCGGTTTTCCCGCGCTTGGCGGTCTTCACCCGGTCCCCCGACGCCGTCTGTCAGCCCGAGTGCGGCCCTTATCTATAATGTGATCGCTGGATCGCGAAGCGGCTGCCGGCCCTTATCTGTAGATCCGATCGCTCTCGCGGCTCTCGGCCCTTATCTGGAGATGCGATCGCTGGCTTGCAACGCCTCCCGCTCGGCTCTGGCTCCCCCACTCGTGCGGCTCTCGGCTCTGACACTCCCGCGCCTACTCGCAGGCTCAGCGCTTCGTGGCAGCGGTTGCTGCACGGCTTCTCACATTGCCCGCGGTCCGGCTGTCACCCGACGCCGTTGGACCCGAATGCTTTGCCCTTCTCCTCCAAATACTTCTACCCCGTTTTTTTTAAAATTTATTTGTTTTAACTACTCACAGTCTCTTCGGCCGCCTTGTTTTAGGCTGATTGGCTTGCTCAAGATGTGGTAGCAGGGTAATCTGTGCCTGTTGCTGCCGCAGCTTTGCTGTTAATCTTCCAGCTTCCAGTAAGTACTATACTTTTAGTAGACGGAGCCTCGTGTTTTCTTTTTGAAGCTCTCTGCTACTGGTTAGTCTTGCCGCAGGGTACGATCGGACTCGTCGCCACTGTAAAGTCTGTAGGTTGTGCAGTAAATAACTTCAGAGACTTTAGAAGTACAAACAAAACAGGTCTTTACTATTCAGAGGTCTGGGCGATTTCTGCCCTAGTTAACGTATCACAACCCTTATATACTGGTGTGGTCACTATCGGTATTACAGTATACATGAGCCAATAGATAGTGCCACCCTAAAGTAGTGCTCTTAAAGGCGAACGGTTACATTCTATAGTTCCCTTAAAGGTAAACGGTTACATACACAACACTTTCTAACAATTGAAAAGAGCTCACCATCCTATTAGCGCTTTTCAATCATTAAAAACCTCACTATTATTGCAGGCAGCATTGTTGCATAATAGTCAATTTATAAAAAACAGAGAAATCCCAGAATTCTTATACTTGGGGTAGATTTTGTGTTCCCTCAGGTTAGTAGTGCAGTTATAGAACTGGCACTAGAGACCAATAAGACCATGTCGCTGATCTACGTCACTGCATTCTGAATGCAATTTTCCAGCAGACTTTGTAGACTAGCCTTGCTCAAAACATAATGGCCCCGATATTTATGTGGCGGTGGGGAGGGAGCGGGCGGCGGGGGATGGGGGGGCACAGTTTTGCATTCGGGAAATCCAGAAGAACCGGTTTCCCTCAAGTCCTGCCGAATTTAACGGTAGGACCGGATTACCATTTTTTGTCTCCATTTCCTGGCCACAGCCAGCCAGATTGAAAGGCGCTCTGGCTGTCGGCAGGTAGGCCTTTGGCAGAACGCAGCCATGGAGTGGAGGGGAGGGTGGGAGAGATTGGAAAGGCCGGGTCAGTGGTACATCGTGGCTTGCAGGGACATCGTTGCTCGTGGTAAGGGAGATCGGATCGCCGGGGGAAAGGGGTGTCAGATCACAGTGGTGGGGAGGAAGCAGGTTAGCTTGGTGGGTGGCAGGGAAGCACTCCTGCTCCTCCTGGCCCACAAGCAGTGCTAGACAGGCACTTACCTGACAGATCCAGCAGTCCTCACCTCCCTTGAGCCGCCAGGTTTCCCACGGCCCGGGGAACCCGGCCAGCCAACGCAAAATTTAAAATGGGGGTAAAATCTGAGGTAGCAGCCTGATTTAAATATTTAAATGAGCAACCCGCCTCCTGGCTAGATGGTTGGTTGCCCGCCCCCCATCCTGCATCCGTTAAAACCGGAAGTAGGCGGGTTCAAAGCAGGTTGGGTTTGGGTTTAAGACTTTTAACGTTTTAACATCCCACCTGACCCAAACCCACCGCTTTTGGGGATTAAAATTCCACCCAATGTCATTTAAGTATTATAACCAATTGAGGTGAAGGCTACTGTGATTTTTCATCTCTTTCGACTAGTCATGATTTGGTTGCTGGTTTTACCCATTTGGAACAGGCCTAAGGGAAGCTCAGTGCGTGATGGAGCTCTTAAGGGATGCAAGGCTTTTGCTATTTTCTCTTAAATTTACGGGGGACATTTTAGGAGATTTCTTGAACGTTTTGTTAAATTTGGAAATCTTTTCTTTCACCTTATGTATGTTTATGCAGAACCAAATTAAGCTAAATATCGTCTGCTAATTGGGTGACTCCAATAGAAACACTTACAAGCCTGGAGGAGCAAGAATATTTGAAGAAAGGACATGAAAATGTAGCTTCTACATTATAAACTTTCACAGGAGCCTCAGGGAGCTATAAGGCATTTTAACGAGTCCTTTGTGATCAGAAAATCAAGTTTGTATTACTGATGGGGGTTAGTTTTGAAATGCCCCAATGCAGTATTTCATGGTTGAATTGTTACAAGACAAAAAAAAATACCAAGACGATCAGCAGGCATAAAAACCAGATTATCACATCCCTTACAATAGTACAGCAAGCCATCCTCCCTTAACCTTTGCGTCACCATCTTCTGTCAGGTTTGCTGCACTATTGTCTTTTGGGAAAGACGGCCTGGAGTGCCAAGCAAAATAATCCTTCACACCAACACCTCATGCAGCAGTACCTTTACTTTGCCGGTCATTAAACAGGTAGTTCGGGTGTTAGGCTGCTTCATCACTTGCCCATAGACTCCATATCCTTGACTTGTGTTTTGCTAGCCAACGGAATTTTGTCAGCCACCTTTAGTGCCCCTAACAGACTTTGGAAAATCTAAGCTATACAACAGAAACAGTTGCAGCCTTTTTTTAAGGCTGAAAACAGTTTCCCCCCATAAGTGACGTTACAGTTAAGGCCCACATCTCTTTAATTTTCACAGTAACCAATAATGAGCTCCCAAGGTTAGGCCCAATATGGGCCAGGAGCTCGCAATGAATATGTAATTAGAAGTGTACCTGGGAAATCCTGGGAGATTAGCCATGCTTGAAACTGTTCATGCCACAGAGTTGCTTCACTAGCTTGTCTGCCACTATGAAGAATCTATCGTATAATGTATATCAACACGTGCATCATCTGACATCAAAAACTCATTTTATAAATACTCATCTTGTATCTGCAAAGCAGAAGAAAAAATTTATGGAACAGAGATTATTTGCAAAAATCATTACTTTTATAGGCTACACCTGTCCAGATCTGGCAGAGTTAATAGTTTTTCTACTGCTTGAGGATCAACTTTTAAATTACAGTGCCTGAGAAACATCATTGAATAAAATGTTCCCGATCTTTGTGGGGTTGATGCCCTGTGGTTCCCACATATTGATTGAATATTAAAGCCTGAAGGTGGGATTGCTGGTCTGTTACTGCAGTGCAAAATGTCACTAGCAATTACATTTGTAGTCCCTCGGCCAATTTCACTGAAAGGTTAAATGTTCGTGACAGAACTCATAACATTCCTCGAGTGATGAGGTGTTCACTGGTTATTTGCAATGTTCACAGAATTTGAAGTTGTATTAAAATTACTGGTAATGGAGGCAGAGTTTTGCAATTGCAGTAATAATTGACCAGAGAATTATCAACTACTTATGATCATGCCACATAATCAAGGCAGAACTCAAGGCTGCAAAATATCTGAAGAATAAGTTTGATTTTAAAACTGATAGCAGAAGACTTCCTTATTGGGGTTCATCTCAAGATTGCAAAGAAGTTGCTACTGCAGTGCTGTTTGAACAGCAATAACCTCCTCTCAGTAACTATGCAATGGTACTCTGATCAAACCATAAGGCTGCGATTTCGCAAGCCATGGTGAGTTTGGTGCGGTCGGAGCAGACAGTGGCCACAAACTCCGCACCCGTCTTCATCCCGCCTCCTCCAAGTGATTTTGCCCTGATTGGGCTTGCGAGGTTCCCGGCCAATTAAAAGGAAGCGGGTCTGATCACGTCATCTGATGACGCGTCATCAGCCTGTTTCCTTAAAGGGACCATGTCCAAATTCATTTTGACAGTTGTGCTGTCAGTGTTCTACAGCATTGAGGTGCTGCAAACACTGACAAGCACTGCACAGAGGTGCACGGCTGCACCCAGGTTCTCCCATGACTCCCTCCATATGCTTATGGAGGGAGTCACAACACACAGGAGGTCCTCTTCCCTTCCAATGGGTGGAAGAAACCTCCCCAGGACACCAACACAGCCTGGTTGCACATTGCACAGGAGGACACAAGCAGGGATGTCATCAGGAGGATCTGCCTGCAGTGGTGCAAACCTTTCAACGATCACAGTAGATCACAAAAGTTTACTGCAAAGCCACACTCAACCTCATCCTGCTGTGCCACTCATCACATCCCCATTACTCTGCCGTCCCTACCCTACTCCTGCACATCCTTTCTCACACCAACTTACTTTGCACCTCCACACATCCCTCTCTATCTACTTTATCACTTCCCCATCTCACTAGCCACCCCTCACACTCACCCTCATCCTAGTCCAATCATAACAACTAACAACACACAAGGGTAGGCACTTGGGTGTTTTAGCCAATGGTCGTGTAAAGTTTTGTTAATGTGTTGTCAAGCATTGAAATCCTTATTGTCACCACTTTGCCTTCTTGGACAGATTCGTCTGCACCTTTGAAAGTGTCTTAGTGAGTTGTAGTGAATGGTGAGATATAACGTCCCCCGCCCCCCCCCCCCCCCCCACCACCAATGGTGATGAGTGTGAAAGGAATGGCTTGGACATTGTAGGGATGCTTTATGGTGCTGGTGTGGGGTGGTGCCAACCTGGTGCATCATGTGGCAGCCAGGGTGTACAGCGTCAAGTGAAGCTAATCTGGACATGGTGAGTCCATTGCTGGCGTCCCGGGCAGCAATGTGCACGGGTGATGATGCCCTGTGTCCAGTGCAGCATCAGGTGATTGCGGAGAAGGTTGGTGTGGATGTTAGTGCTGCTGGTGTGCCCGGTGATGCTGGTGTTGGGGCTGATCGTGTTGGGATTCTGAGGACCAAGGTGAGATTTTTTCAAGGGCACCGATGCTGATGGAATAGATGGCAGGTGAGGTTGAGATGACAGAAGTAATCTGTCAATGTTGAGATAGGTTGTTCCAAAGGGATGACAGTGAATAGAGAGGTTACTCCAAACACTTCAAAAGTGCATAAAGCTCAAAAGTGATTTCTAAATACAGACGGCTGAAGCTTCTGAGATTGGAAACTGACAAGCTGTAAAATGGCAGGTTTTAAACCACTTTTGCAGCTGTCACCTATTGAAAGAAATGGAGAGTTGTTCAGAACCCAACATACTTACCTGGTGTGATCTCCGAGCGATGAGAACCTCGTGGAAAACTTGGCAAAATGCTTTGGAGCTGGGAAAATAGGGATTTAATTACTTTAAACACCTTCCTAACGAGCACAATTGAATGACCCGCCGCTTAGTGCTGTGTCTGCAAAGCGCAGGCAGAACCGACACTTGGGAAACTGACAAGGAGGCGGGTTCAGAGTGGGATACCGGCCCGCTGTCAATCTTTTGGGTTTTGACAGTGGACCCGACCCACCTCCAAACCCGCCCTCTGAGCGCCGACAAAATTCAGCCCATAGTTTATCTTGGTGCAATACAGAAAATAGGTATTCCACAGTGTTACTGAGATAATTACTATGAAAACCTCTAAATTACCAAAGTAAGTTTATTAGGTTAATCACAGTGATGACTTTTCATCTAAATCAAACCCTCTTCAAATCTATTTATCCACCCAGAGCCTGATTAGTGCTATTTGTTCTAGAAATGTGATAATATAACATTTGAGGGTCAGACAGCCAGGTCCACTCATTTCTAGAGTGTATGACTATAATAGGTGTTACCATTAATCATTTTACTCTTTATCGATCTCTTACGGCATGATTAAATCATTTTGATTTTCCTGACCTGCAGGTTTTACAGCATTCTGCAGTGTACAGGCATTCCGAACATCTCAGCTGACAAAGTAGATCAGCTGTGGGGGGCAGAACGGAAGCTCATTAAATTCATTAGAAACAAAGAGTATTTTCTGGAATGTAAAAACCAGGCACTTGTGCAAAGTTTTCTACAAATGGTATGAAAGAAAATTGAATGGGCTTAAAGTTTAGGGCACCTTTCTCAGATGGGCTCCTGACAGCTTCAATAATATTTCCAGTGCTTTCTGCCTGTTCATTTCAAACTTAGTTACAGTGCCGATGCTCAAACTGTGGCGCAGCAGTGAAGTACTACATTTAAGAAAAATAATATAACTAATGTAAAGAGAATGACTTACAACCAACAATCTACTTGTGACTCAAGTGTTTGAGCAGAATAATCTATGTTGGAGACCTGTACCCAGAGCTATCTAGTTATCTTTTTCAGTATTACTCTGCATTGGCTTGTCATTTTACTGTATATTGTTTCTCTGTGACCTTTATTTACTTTTCCTTTTGGTGTTTCGCTTCTTTAATTTCTGTAATTGTGTCTGTTTTATCATTGCCTTCAGGTGATTGGTTTTTTACCTACAAAGGCCCCGATATTTACTGGGACGGGACTCCAAGCAGGGGGAGTTTTGACTCCATAGCGCGCGTGTATTTTTTCAGACAGGATGCCAGCCTGATTGGCAGGTTTGGCTCCCTGTCGGGCAGGGAACGCAGAGGCCGCAGCCCAGGTGCAGGTAAGTTTGTGCTGCTGGGGTAGAGATCGCAAGGGGGAGTGGGAACAGAGTGGCTTGTAGAGTTGGGGGGTGATCGCGGTGGGTCGGAGAGAGATCGGGGCCAGGGGGTCGGTGATTGTGGGGTGGGGTTCGATTGCAGCGCGGGGGGGGGCAACCAATCGCGGGGGAGGGGTCCGATCACTGGGAGAAAAGGAGGTTAGCTTGGGGGGCTGGGAGGAAGCACTCCTGCTCCTCCTGACCCACAAGCAGTGATGAAAAGGCACTTACCTCATGGATCCGGCTGTTCTCGCCTCCCTTTAGCTGCCAGCCAGGGTTAAATTTAAATTGGAGATAAAATCTCAGGCACGCAGCCTCATTAAAATATTTAACTTACCAACCTGCCTCCTGCGAGCGGGTCGGTTGCCTGCCCCCCATCCCGCTTCCGTTAAAACTGGAAGTAGGTGGTTTGGGTTCGGCATGAGATATTTAAATTTTTTTAATCCCATCCGACCCAAGCCCGCACGTTTTTATGGGTTAAAATTCCCCGTAAAATATCTAGACAACAGAATAGAATCTTAACAAAGCTGTTGGCCGCGATTTCCTCCTCGGTGTCAGGATGGGGGTCGGTCAGGTGGTTTCCGAGTTCCCATCCCACCCCCCGCTGCCTCCGCTCTGTAATCGGGATTTTCCCTTGGTTAAGCCCGCCCTGCGGGTTTACCGGCCAATAAACAGGAAGCTGGTCTGATGACGTCATTTGATGACGCGTCATCTGCCGGTTTCCTTAAAGGGACAATGCACAATTTTAATTTGACAGTTGATTTTTCAGTGTTTGACAGCATTGAGGTGCTGCAAACATTGACAATCAATGCACAATGGTGAACTCTTGCACCCAGACCCTCTATATGCTTATTGAGGAAGTCACAGTACGCAGGGAGGTTCTCTTCCCTTCCAAGGGCGGAAGAGACCTCGCTAGGACACGAACTTACCTTGTACCTCCACCCAACCCTCTCTATCTACTTTAGCACTTCCCCATCTCACTAGGTCTGATTGTTTCATTGGCTCCGATGTTGCTGAAATAGATGGCAGCTGCAGGTGAGTTGAAAGAAGCGATCTGTCACTGGTGAGAGAGGTTGTTCCAATGAGGTGGCACTGGACATACAGTTGGAGTTAAAAACTTGTAAGCTAAAGAAATCTGTATATGTATTAAAAATGCAGTAACCAACATTTTCTTTGCTCTGAAACTCACCATGTGCAACATGGCATCCTTGACACCACTTCTGCAGCTGTCAGCTTTTCACAAACATCAGACCAGACTCACAACATGCCACACTTACCTGGCGTGTTGTCCGGATGTCGTGAAACCCGACCCAGAAGCTGGAAAATCTAAAAAGAGCCTGAAAACTGCTGACAAGTACCTGTTAATAGGCAGTTAATTGCCTTTAATCCGTTTCCCGCCGCTAGGTGTTGGGTCCATTTGCAAATCGGGGACCTGACACTTGGGAAGGTTGTTTGGAGGTGGGTTGACGGCGGATTCGGGACGCACCGTCAATCAAAACGACTTTAACCTCTGACCTGCCTCCAAACCCGCCCTCTGAGCACTGGCAAAATCGCGGCTTGTCTTTCTTTTTACCTTTGCTTGTGTTCTAATTCATGCTGTTGCTTTGCTGCTCTTTTCACCTTTTTCACTCTGTTGAATCAGAAGGAGACAAGTCCCCAGTGATAATTCTGCCTTCCAGATTCTATCAATTAGGCAGTCTTGGCTGGTCAACACTAAGGGGTATTTTGATGACTTTGTGCTTCTGATAGGGAGCCTACCTGTCAATCACACATCGTAAATTTAGGCACGTAAGGCTTGCTTTTACCAGCATAAGAGTTTTAAAAAATAGAAAAATAAAATTTTATCAGTCATTTATACATTAAAACATATTTTTTTTTAATTCTAAAAATTAAATTTTTGTTGAAAATATTTAATTAAATGGCATTTTAATTACTTTTAAATATGTAATTAAAAAAAAAAATTATTTCATGTGTTCGTGTATTTTTTAAGTGACCCCCATTCGTACTTCTGGGAGTTCCGTACATACGGAATCCCCATAAGTATGAATGGGGATTCCCTTCTTTATTGATTGGGCCGGTCCACGTGATCCCAGGGGCACTTGCGAACCGCATGCGCCCCTGGGATACGTGGGCCTCTGCCCGCGCGTACCCGGGCCACCAGGTAAATGCATAGATTTTTTACAGCATTCTATTTCTGTAGAGTCCACTGGTTTTTGAAATGTTATGTTGAACCTACAGTGTGCAGTCATACTTTGGCTTACTGATTAAAGTTACTTTCAGTTTTTTTCTATAAAATTGTTTGTAAAGGGAAAATTAAAATCTAAGTTATAGATACGTAATAAATTATGAAAGAATACCAGAGTAACAATGCAAACAACTTATTATATGTGGAGACTCTAGGAACTGTCATTCAATGCACTCTGCACCTGCAGACAGAAAGCAAAGAATTGGAATAAACGGCTCTTTTTCTGAGTGGCAGGCAGTGACTAGTGGGGTACCGCAGGTATCGGTCCTTGGACCCCAGCTATTCACAATATATATTAATTGTAGTGTATGTACCTTGAAGAAGGAACGATATTCTGCAGCCCCTGTATACTGCAGTACCAGTAGTGACCACCCCCGTATATAAGCCTGTGAAGTAACTTTGTATAGTAGTTCCAGTTTTGTCTCCACTTCTGCAGTCCGTGTCTCAATTACACACGGACGTTACATTGGCGACGAACAGATCCGAACTTACCTACAGTTCTGCACCACCTCACGGAGATCCATCCCTGAAGCGAAGTTATTGGAGGTCGAAGCCAGAAGGAAGAAATCCAAAAAGAAAAAAAAACAGACAGAGCAAACGGGCGTCGACCGTGGGCAACCGCCCTCTGATTCATCGAATTCGAAGATTTGCAGGAGAGGCTGTCAAAAGCTGGGCTTGGTTCTCCAGTCTATGGTGTTCCAGCTAATCGGGCTGGTGGCAGGTAGTACACTGATCCTTCCTGGGCTGCGGCGGGTTAGAGCGTGATCGGGTGGCTTTTCAACGGGGCCGAGCAGCGTTGTCGGGAAAGAGGAGAGAGAGAGAGAGGGTGGAGCACACAGGGCGCGGCCGGTGCTACGAAGCTGGGCAGCGTACAGACCCGAGAAGAGGGAGGAAAGTGTCCCATAGGGTCTGCTCTGATGACGGGAACAGTAATTAAAATAAAGGAAAAAGAAGTTAGAAGCGCAGAAAGCCGCGAGGAGCTACAGTTTGCCACGGGGACCGCGGAAAGCGGCGTTGGCAGCAGCGCGGGGGGAAGCGCGCGAAGACCATAGGCATCGCCATCAAGGCATAAAAACGCCAGCAACAGCGCTGGCAGCAGCGGAAAAGACAGAAAGCGCGGGAGGCGCCATCTTAATCCAGCGGGGAAGAAGGCAAAGCGCGGGAGTCGCCATTTTGTTCAATCGGGGAAGAAGGCAAAGCACGGGAGGCACCATCTTAGATCTCCAAGATACCGAAGACTGGCAATATCACTGCCTTCGATAATGAAATAGAAGACTGGACCACATATGTGGAAAGAGTCGAAGTATATTGCAAGGCAAATGAAGTAGCCGATGAGAAAAAGGCATCGGTACTACTAAACTTAATGGGCGCAAGAACGTACGGCCTATTGCGGAACCTGATCACTCCAGTGAAACCGATGGGGAAGGGTTTTAATGAAATTGTTGATATCCTACAGGAACACCTAAATCCTACACCGCTGCTGATAACAGAAAGATTTAAATTCCACAAGAGAAATCAGCATAAAGATGAGAGCAATGCTGATTACCTTACGGAACTACGCAAGCTATCAAAGCACTGCCAGTTCGGAGCAGGACTGGCAGATACCCTACGGGACAAATTTGTCTGTGGACTCCTGAGTGAAGGAACCCAGAAGAGGTTACTCTCGGAGAAAGATCTGACGCTAGATAAGGCTTTCAGCGTGGCAGTATCGTACGAAGCAGCAGCAAGGGGAGCTGTGGAAATACAGCAAAAGCCACAGGAATACGGCACCCATGAAATGACACGGGGATTTGAAAAATGTTATCGCTGCGGCAGAACAACCCATGACCAGAAGGACTGCTGGTTCAAGGACAAAACATGCAGGCAATGCGGAAAGATGGGACACATTGCACGAGTTTGCAGGTCCGGGAAGAAGACCAGCGACAACAAAAAGACTACTAAGGAAAAGTACAGGAAAGTACAAAAGATGACGGACAGTAGTTCCGAAGACCAGAAGAGCGATAGTGAATCCGGGAACAAGAGACTAAGCTGTCTCAAACTAGACAACGTAATCGCAAAAGAGGATCACCGAACCATTTGGGTCACCCTCACGATAGCAGAGTCCCAAGTCAAAATGGAATTGGATACAGGATCAGCCCTGACCGTCATGAATCGACGAGACTACGAGCAGCTATTCTCACACATACCCTTGAAAGACACATCCATTGTCTTGAAGACATATACGGGGCAGAAAGTATACCCCAGAGGGAAAGTAAGGGTGCCTGTCGAATACAACGGCAAGGGAATACAGAAATTGTATCTGTACATACTGCAAGATGGTGGACCACCGTTATTGGGACGTGAATGGATCAGAAAGATAAGTTTAGACTGGCACTCCATTCAGGCACTGACTGTGGCTGGTAAAAAGGATGACGACGTCACACCTGGACGATTGTCAAAAATCTTAGCTAACGCTAAGGAGGTATTTCAACAAGGACTGGGAACTCTTAAAGGCATGACCGCCTCAATAAAAATAGAAAAGAATGCAATTCCCAAGTTTTTCAAAGCAAGACCGGTACCGTATGCAATTCGCCCAGCCGTCGAGGCAGAGCTGGAGAATCTGGAGAATGCAGGCGTGTTATCTAAGGTAGACTGGAGCGAGTGGGCGACACCCATCGTTCCTGTCATGAAGAAAATGTTAAACAATAAGTCTGAGGAGCCAAGGAAGGTTCGCATCTGTGGGGACTTCAAGGTGACTGTGAACCAAGTCCTTCACACAGTACAGTATCCTCTTCCGAGGATAGAAGATATTTTCGCCTCACTATCTGGAGGGAAACGTTTTACAAAAATTGACCTAGCGCAAGCATATTTGCAGATGGAGGTTGAAGAATCCTCTAGGAAATATCTCACGATAAACACTCACAAAGGTCTTTACCAGTATAATCGACTGGTATTCGGAGTAGCATCAGCTCCGGCTATATGGCAAAGAGCGATGGAACAAGTCCTGCAAGGGATTCCGGGGACTCAGTGTTACTTGGACGACATCCTAGTGACAGGTGAAAATGACAGTGAACACCTTGCCAACCTAGAGCAGGTGCTCACTAGACTAAGAGAACATGGGCTACGAGCCAATCGCCCCAAGTGCGAGTTTTTTAAGAAACAAATATCGTATTGTGGCCACATGGTTGATGAAGAGGGGTTACATAAGTCCCCTGACAAAATTGAAGCGGTATTTAAGGCTCCAGCGCCTGAAAATGTGTCGCAACTGAGGTCATTCCTCAGATTGGTGAATTACTACCATAAGTTTTTGCCGAATTTGTCCACAATTCTGCACCCACTGATTGCCCTGTTATAAACTGGAGCAGCATGGAAATGGAGCGATGAATGTAAGCGGGCCTTTCAGAATTGTAAAGGCCTGATCACTTCAAGAGAAGTATTGGCTCACTACAACCCATCACTACCGATAAGACTGGCGTGTGATGCGTCTCCCCCTACGGCGTTGGAGCGGTACTGTCACATAAATCCCTTGATGGTTCAGAGAGGCCGATAGCTTTTGCATCACGCTCGTTAACTGCAGCCGAGCGTAACTACGCCCAGATTGACAGAGAGGCCCTCAGCCTGGTGTGGGGGGTGAAGAAGTTCAATCACTACCTGCATGGACAGAAATTTACTCTACTAACTGATCATCAACCTCTTGTCTCCATTTTCAACCCTAAGAAGGGCGTCCCGATAATGACAGCACAACGGCTACAGAGGTGGTCTCTTTTCCTAGGGGCACACCAATATGACATCGAGTACAAAGGAACTAAACAGCATGGAAATGCTGATGGATTGTCGCGCCTACCATTGCCGATGGTGGAAGAAGCACCTGCAGTGGATCCTGTGGAGATATTCCACTCGACCATAGTCAAATGTCTACCTGTGACGAATGCAAACATAGAAAAGGAAACACGAAATGACCCGACACTCTCCAGGGTCTATGATTTAACGGTGAAGGGATGGCCAGCACATGGCGAACCACTGTTGCCAGCATTCTCGCCAAGAAGAGAACAGCAGTCAGTGTGCCGAGGAACCTTGATGTGTGGATCCAGAGTAGTAATTCCACCCAAATTGAAGGATAGAGTGCTCAATGAGCTTCATGAGGGTCATCTGGGAGGGGTAAAAATGAAGAACTTAGCCAGAGCATCTGTGTGGTGGCCGGGAATCGATAGAGAAATCGAAGAGATGACCAAGAGCTGTACAGGATGCCAGAAGGTCCAAAACGCCCCACCACAAGCCCCTCTACATCCATGGGGGTGGCCCTCATCTCCATGGCAAAGGGTACACATTGATTTTGCTGGTCTATTTATGGACTCGATGTTTTTAATTGCGGTGGATGCACATTCAAAGTGGCCAGAGGTAATAAAAATGTCCTCAACCACCACTGAAAAAAATATCACAGTCTTACGAACCATATTCGCCAGAAATGGGCTGCCTGAACAGATTTGCTCTGACAATGGGCCACAGTTTGTGTCTGAAGAATTCCGGAGGTTCTTAAAGAACAATGGTGTTAAGCATTACACATCTGCCCCATATCATCCAGCCACCAATGGATTGGCTGAGAGGTTCGTTCAAACATTCAAGAAGGCTATCAAGGCAATGTGAAATGAAGACATACCCCTACAACACAAGGTGGATAACTTCTTGTTTGCCTACCGGAATGCGACACATGCGGTTACCAACCAAACTCCAGCCATGATGTTCTTCAATCGAAGACTAAGATGCCGCTTGGATTTTGTTAAGTCTGTGTGTTCTAGTTGTATTTAAGATTAATTACTGACACAGACTACAAGAATAACGTTTCAACAGGTCTTTACTAGTTGGAGGTCAGGGCTATACTAACAGCAATATCCCTACACAGTACTTATATACCGGTGGTCACCACCGGTATTACGTATACAGCAGCCAGAGAAAGTAGTACATCTCTTAAGGTGGAACAGGCTTAAGTTCTCTTAAGGTGGAACAGGTTACATACACCACAATCCTCCCTTTTTAGCTTAACAGTCATATCCCCATTTAACATAACATAATAACATATATACATATATAACTTCAGGTATAAACAGTTCAAAGGTTCAGTCTCTCAGGAGGCCTTCTGATTCGGGTTGGATAACGCCTTTCAGTGGTCTCTGATTCTTGTTGCTGAGGTGACTCCTCTAGTTGGTTTCTTATGTATTGGACGTCATCATCAGGTACATTCCCTGCCGAGGTAGATGCTTCAGGTTCATTAACGTCTTCCACAGTTGTCTCTGTCGCAACCATGGGTTCGACCCTTGCTCTCGATTCTACCAGTTGATCTGCATGACGCCTTATCACATTGTTACCAATATCTACTGTGTACATCAGAGGTCCTTGTCTGGCCCGAATTGTTCCGGACTGCCATTTTTCGTTTCCATAGTCCCTTGCCAACACTGGTTGTCCTACGTCGAAACTTCGAGTGGTCTTGTTATTAATATGCCGGAACTGTTTGTTTTCCACTTCCCTCCGCACATTTGGTTTTAACAAGTCCAACCTGGACTGCAACCTCCTGTTATAAAACATCATGGCAGGACTTTGGTTAGTCACTGCATGAGCGGCGTTTCGATATGCCATTAGGAAATTGTCCACCTTGTGTTGTAGCGGAATCTGATCATCATTCATGGCCTTTATTGCCTTTTTGAATGTTTTGACAAATCTCTCGGCCAACCCGTTTGTCGCCGGATGATATGGGGCAGAGGTATAATGTTTCACCCCATTCTTCTTTAAGAATTTTTGGAATTCTTCCGACACGAACTGTGGTCCGTTGTCCGAACATATCTGTTCTGGCAATCCGTTCCTTGCGAATATTGTTCTTAACACCGCAATTGTCTTTTCTGAAGTAGTGGTATTCATCTTGATCACTTCTGGCCATTTGGAATGTGCGTCCACCGCAATTAGGAACATGGAGTCCATGAATGGACCAGCAAAGTCAATATGTACGCGTTGCCATGGGGCTGAAGGCCATTCCCATGGGTGTAGCGGTGCGATCGGAGGTGCATTTTGCACTTTTTGGCACCCAGCGCAGCTTTTCGTCAACCCCTCTATCTGTTGGTCAATACCCGGCCACCGTACATAAGCCCTAGCAAGACTTTTCATCTTAACTCCCCCCAGATGACCTTCA
Organism: Somniosus microcephalus; assembly: GCF_052327205.1. NCBI lineage: Eukaryota > Metazoa > Chordata > Chondrichthyes > Squaliformes > Somniosidae > Somniosus > Somniosus microcephalus. The sequence continues at coordinate 112,965,963 of NC_140995.1, read as the reverse complement.
TGCAGTTCCTTTAGAACTCTTTCCCTTAACTTGGGAGGAATAATCACTCTTGTCCCGTACATCAAAGTACCATGGCAGACGGACAGCTGGTCTCGCCTTGCCGAGAATGCCGGTAACAGAGGATCACCATGTGTTGGCCATCCCTTCACTGTCACCTCGTAGACTCGGGACAGTGTCGGGTCGTTCCTGGTTTCTCTTTCAATACTTGCATTGGTGACTGGTAAACACTCGATGATGGTCGAATGAAATAACTCAACAGGGTCAACTTTCGTCGTCTCTTCTTCTTCAGGTAGTGGCAGGCACAACAGCCCATCAGCATTGCCATGCTGCTTTGTACCTTTGAATTCTATTTGATATTGATGTGCCCCTAGGAAAAGGGACCATCTCTGGAGTCTCTGTGCTGTCATCATCGAAACACCCTTCTTAGGGTTAAAAATGGATAGCAACGGCTGATGGTCTGTCAGAAGTGTGAATTTTTGGCCCTGCAGGTAATGATTAAACTTCTTCACTCCCCATACAAGGCTGAGAGCCTCCCTATCGATCTGCACATAATTGCGCTCAGCGGAGGTCAATAATCTGGATGCAAACGCGACTGGCCTTTCCGTGCCATTTGGCAACTTGTGTGAGAGTACTGCCCCAATACCATATGGAGAAGCATCACAAGCCAACCGAATAGGCAGTGTCGGGTTGAAGTGAGCCAACACTTCCTCTGAGGTGATCAATTCTTTGCTTTTGCGAAATGCCTTCTTACAGTTTTCGCTCCATTCCCATGGTACCCCCTTCTGTAAAAGAGCGTTCAGCGGGTGCAGTACCGTGGATAGATTCGGTAGAAACTTATGGTAATAGTTAATCAATCCTAGAAACGACCTCAACTGAGAGACATTATCCGGAGCGGGAGCCTTTACAACTGCCTTTATCTTGTCAGGAGACTTATGAAGCCCCTCCCAGCCAATGACATGACCACAGTACGAGATCCGCTTCTGAAAGAACTCACATTTCTGCCGATTAACTCGAAGTCCATACTCTTTCAGTCTGTTGAGCACCAGTTCCAAGTTTGCGAGGTGTTCTTCATCACCATCTCCTGTAATCAGAATATCGTCCAGGTAACATTGTGTGCCTGGAATTCCCTGTAATACCTGCTCCATGGCCCTCTGCCAAATTGCTGGAGCCGATGCCACTCCAAAAACCAGCCTATTATACCGGTACAAACCTCTATGCGTGTTGATCGTGAGGTACTGGCGTGACTCTTCTTCAACCTCCATCTGCAAGTACGCCTGCGCCAGGTCTATCTTGGTGAAGTGTTTCCCGCCAGACAACGAAGCAAAAATATCCTCAATCCGCGGAAGCGGATACTGCACCGTGTGAAGCATCGGATTAACGGTGATCTTGAAGTCTCCACAGATACGAACCTTCCCTGGTTCTCCTGGCTTGTTGCTCGAAGGACGTTTCATAACGGGAACAATGGGCGTAGCCCACTCACTCCAATCTACCTTAGACAGTACACCTGAACGTTCTAGCGCTTCCAGTTCCGCTTCTACAGCAGGTCGTATTGCATAGGGTACCGGTCTGGCTTTGAAAAATTTTGGGTGTGCATGTTCATCAATCTTGATGTTTGCCGTAATTCCTCTCAGTGTTCCCAGTCCCTGCTGGAACACCTCTTTAGCATCATCCAATATTCTGGACAATTGTTTAGGTTTGACATCTGTTTCCCCGGAATCTACCGTTAGTGCCTTTAAGGAGTGCCAGTCCATATTCATTTTCCTAATCCACTCCCATCCCAGTAGTGGTGGACCTCCTTCAGGTAGCACATATAAGTCCATTACTTGGCTTTCTTTGCCCTTCTGGACCACTTTTACCTCTATCTTTCCGATGGGATACACTCTTTGCCCCGTGTATGTTTTCAATATAATCTCCGTATCCCGTAGGGGAATATGGTGGAATAACCTTTTGTAATCTTTCTTATTCATGACTGTCAATGCCGATCCAGTGTCCAATTCCATCTTTACTTGGACTCCTGCTATCTGAAGAGTGACCCAAATTGTCTGGAGATCTGCATCCTTACCAACGTTGTGTACTCTTAAGCTACCCAGTTCATTACTGCTGGCGTCTGAATCTGACTTCTGTTCGTTCGAACTGTTCTTTTTCACCTTGTGTACCTTTATGTATTTTCCTTGCGGTGACTTTTTGTTGCTGGTCTTCTTTCCTGACCGACATACTTTAGCTATGTGGCCAAGCCTGCCACACGTTCTGCATTCTTGGTTTTTAAACCAACACTGGTTCTGATCGTGCGTTGTCTTTCCACAACGATAACATTTTACAGTACTCAAAACCAATTGATTTGTATTGAGTTCCGGTGACCGTAGTTGCATTACTGCCGTGCCTCTCGCTGCGGCTTCGTGTGCTGCTGCCATAGTGACCGCTTTCTCAAGCGTCAGCTCATTCTCCTCGAGCAGTCGCTTTTGTGTATCTTCTTTTAATAATCCACACACAAATTTATCTCTTAGCGCATCTGTTAGTCCCGTTCCAAACTGACAGTACTTTGCTATCTTACGCAATTCCATTAAATATTCAGCATTGCTTTCATCTTTCAGCTGCTTTCTGCTGTAAAATTTAAATCGTTCCGCTAGCATCAGCGGCGTGGGGTTTAGACGATTTCTCAGGACAGTAACAATCTCCTCAAACGTCTTCTCCGCCGGTTCATCTGGTGATAAAAGGTGTTTCAATTGCCCGTATGTCTTCGCACCCATTAAGTTTAATAAAGTTAGTGCTTTCTCATCATCTGGGATTTTATTTGCTTTACAATAATTTTGTATGCGTTCTACATACGTGGCCCAATCTTCGATGTCGCTATCAAAGGTATTAATGTTCCCATGTTTAGGCATCGTTGCAATTTTTTTAGTGATTTCCCTTTTTCCAAGATGGCGGCTTCCCGCTCTTGTCTTCGTCCTCCGCCTACAAAATGGCGGTTTCCCGCGCTTGGCGGTCTTTCCCGCGCTCGCCTTCTTCACCCGCTGGCTGCAATGGCGTTTGGCGTGCCGCTGCTGCTCCCCTTTCCCAGCGGTTAGTAACTCCCCCGACGCTGTCTCCGCTTCACCGCGGCTCCCTCGGGCATTCGCGCTTCCCCGATGTCACGCCTCGCAGCCCTTCTTGCAGCCCGGTTATTAGCACCGGCTGTGTTCGCCTTCACCGCGGCTCTCGCGCCTTCAGTCGCCCCAGACGCTGCTCCTTTTTGGCCCGAATGCGGCCCGGCCCTTATCACCAGCCGCGATCGATGTCCCCGCGCTGCGCCTTTTGGCCCGAATGCGGCCCGGCCCTTATCTCCGGTCGTGATCGATCTAACCGCCCTTATTCCTCCGTCTTCCCTCCCCGTCTGTACAGCAAATGCGGCCGACTTTCTGCTCGCGTCGCTGACCGGCTTACCCACCACCGAAGTAGAAGGAAGATAGCTGACTGCCGCTGATGGAGGCTTCGAGTTCAGGATATCTTCTGCACTCCGGGTTCTCGATGCCTGCCGCGCGACGTGTCTTCCAGCAGGGTGATGAGGGTGGATGCCTCTCTTCGACGCCCGTTCTGTGGACGAAGCCGCCGTGGATATAAACTGCCGCAGGGTAAGAATCGGACTCGTCGCCACTGTTAAGTCTGTGTGTTCTAGTTGTATTTAAGATTAATTACTGACACAGACTACAAGAATAACGTTTCAACAGGTCTTTACTAGTTGGAGGTCAGGGCTATACTAACAGCAATATCCCTACACAGTACTTATATACCGGTGGTCACCACCGGTATTACATATACAGCAGCCAGAGAAAGTAGTACATCTCTTAAGGTGGAACAGGCTTAAGTTCTCTTAAGGTGGAACAGGTTACATACACCACAGATTTGGTTAAGCCAAACATCAGAAGAGATGTGGAGAACAGGCAGTTTCAGAATATGAATGAAAGGCCAACCAGGAGTTTCAAGATAGGTCAACCAGTTTTGGCCCGGGACTACCGCACAGAGAAATGGCAGCCAGGAATGATCTGCACACAGCAAGGACCTCTAATGTATACCGTGGACGTTGGAGAGAGCATTGTGAGACGCCATGCTGACCAGATTCTAGCATCACTGGAAAACGTCATATCTACACCACGATCCTATACACCTGGTGATGCAACCGAAGTACCAATTGCATCTACCTCAGAATCGGTGATATTGGAAGCAGACAAACCAAACAACGACGTTGATCCCGAATCAACTTTGCCAGAAGAACCTGATACCCCAAAGAGACGTTATCCGGACAGAATCAGGAAGCCTCCCCAAAGACTGAATTTATAATTGATTAACTTCAGCTAATGTATATAGCAACTGTAATTGTAAATATGTTATTTAATTATTAATCGAATGTTATGTACTGTTTAGCTAAAAGGGGAGGAATTGTAGTGTATGTACCTTGAAGAAGGAACTATATTCTGCAGCCCCTGTATACTGCAGTACCAGTAGTGACCACCCCCGTATATAAGCCTGTGCAGTAACTTTGTATAGTAGTTCCAGTTTTGTCTCCATTCAGTAAACACCTGTTATAACCAACTTCTGCAGTCCGTGTCTCAATTACACATGGACGTTACATTAATGATCTGGACGAGGGAACTAGATGTAATATCTCCAAGTTTGCAGACGACACAAAGCTGGGTGGGCATGTGTGCTGTGAGGAGGATGCTGAGAAACTCCAGTATGATTTGGACAGGTTGGGTGATTGGGCAGAAGCATGGCAGATGCAATATAACGTGGATAAATGCGAGGTTATCCACTTTGGTGTCAAAAACAGGAAGGCAGATTATTATCTGAATGGCAATAGATTGGGAGAAGGGGAAGTGCAACGAGACCTGGGCGTCCTTGTGCACCAGTCGCTGAAAGTAAGCATGCAGGTGCAGCAGGCGGTTAAGAAGGCAAATGGTATGTTGGCCTTCGTAGCAAGAGGGTTTGAGTACAGGAACAAGGATGTCTTGCTGCAGTTGTACAGGGCTTTGGTGAGACCACATCTTGAGTATTGTGTGCAGTTTTGGTCGCCTTATCTGAGGAAGGATGTTCTTGCCATGGAAGGAGTGCAGCGAAGATTCACCAGGCTGATACCTGGGATGGCAGGAATGACGTATGAGGAGAGATTGGGTCAATTGGGCTTATACTCGCTGGAGTTTAGAAGAATGAGAGGGGATCTCATCGAAACTTATAAAATTCTAACAGGACTAGACAGACTAGATGCTGGAAGGATGTTCTCGATGGTCGGGGAGTCCAGAACCAGGGGTCACAGTCTAAGGATAAGGGGTAAGCCATTTAGGACAGAGATGAGGAGGAATTTCTTCACCCAGAGAGTGGTGAACCTGTGGAATTCTCTGCCAAAGAAGGCAGTAGAGGCCAATTCATTAAATATGTTCAAGAAGGAGTTGGATATATTTCTTAAGGCTAAAGGGATCAAGGGATATGGAGAGAAGGCAGGAACAGGGTACTGAATTTGGATGATCAGCCATGATCTTATTGAATGGCGGAGCAGGCTCGAGGGGCCGAATGGCCTACTCCTGCTCCTATCTTCTATGTTTCTATGTTTCTATGCAGTCATAATATCAGGGTTTCTCCGGTTCTCTTTCTGGTAATTGGTTGCAGCATAATATTAAAATCTAAAGCAAAAGCACAAGCTGCTGGAGGTGTACAACAGGTCAGTCAGCATCTGTAGAGAGAAAAGGCAGGTTAGCATTTCGAGGAAACCATTTCTTCAGAATTGAAAACTGAAAGATGAACAAGTGTTTTAATAGAACCAGAAAAAGTGAGGAAAAAAAAAAAAGCAATATTACATAGGATGTACAGCACAGAAACAGGCCATTCGGCCCAACCAGACCATGTCGGCGTTTATGCTCCACTCGAGCCTCTTCCCGTCTTTCCTCATCTAAATCTATCAGCATAACCCTCTGTTCCCTTCTCCCTCACATGTTTGTCCAGCCTACCCTTAAATGAATCTATACTGTTTGCTTCAATCACTCCCTGTGGTAGCGAGTTCCACATTCTCACCACTTTTTGGGTAAAGAAGTTTCTTCTGAATTCCCTATTGGATTTCTTGATGACTATCTTATATTGATGGCCTCTAGTTTTGCTCTTCCCCACACATGGAAACATTCTCTCTGTATCCACTCTATCAAAGCCTTTCATAATTTTATAGACCTCTATTAGGTCACCCCTCAGCCTTTTTTCAAGAGAAAAGAGACCCAGCCTGTTCATCCTTTCCTGATATGAATACCCTCGCATTTCTGGTATCATCCTTGTAAATCTTCTCTGCACCCTCTCCAGTGCCTCTATATCCTTTTTATAATATGGCGACCAAAACCGTACACAGTACTTCCAGTGTGGTCCAACCAAGGTTCGACAAAGGTTTAGCATAACTTCCCTACTTTTCCATTCTGTCCATCCAGAAATAAACCCTAGTGCTTGGTTTGCATTTTTAATGGCCTTGCTAACCTGTGGCGCAACTTTTAGTGATTTGTGTATTTGTACGCCAAGATCCCTTTGTTCCTCTACCCCACCAAGACTCGCACCCTCCAAGTGATAAGTGACCTCGCTATTCTTCTTACCAAAATGTAATACCTCACATTTGTCTGTGTTGAACTTCATTTGCCAATTATTTGCCCATTCTGCAAGTTTATTAATGTCCTCCTATAATTTGTTGCAGTCCTCCTCAGTATTGACTATCCCGTCGCCTCAATTTGGTGTCATCCGCAAATTTAGAAATTGTGTTTTTGATTCCAAAGTCTAAATCGTTAATGTAAATTGTGAACAACAGTGGTCCCAGCACTGATCCTTGTGGAACACCACTACCCACCTTCTGCCACTGTGAATAGCTACCCTTTACTCCCACTCTCTGCTTTCTGTCTTGAAACCAGCCAGCAATCCATTCTGCTACTTGTCCCCTGACTCCGCATTCTCTGACCTTATTCATCAGTCTTTTATGGGGTACCTTATCGAAGGCCTTTTGAAAATCTAGATAATTTACATCTACTGCATTACCATTGTCTACTCTCTCTGTTACCTCTTCAAAAAATTCAATAAGGTTGGTCAAGCAAGATTTTCTCTTTTGAAATCCATGCTGACTATTCATTATTATATGTTTCATTTCTAGATGTTCTTCTATTCTCTCCTTTAGTAGGGATTCCATTATTTTTCCTACCACCGATGTTAAGCTGACTAGTTTATAATTCCCTGGACATGTTCTATCCCCCTTCTTAAATATAAGTATTACGTTAGCTATCCACCAGTCTGCTGGCACTACACCTTTTTCTAATGACTTATTAAATATGTGTAGTAATGCCTCTGCTATCTCTTCCTTAGATTCTTTTAAAATGCCTGGATGCAATCAAACTGGACCAAGGATCAATTATTCCAATTGTTTGATTTAGTATCAAATTTTGGTGCATTGTGGAATAAATCAGTGTATTCATTTGGCAACACTCCTCCTGGTTTTAATATTTAAAAATTCACAGGATCGATTTGTCCAATCTTCCAAATCCATGCTTTCACTCGGCTGAAACACTGGTTTTTCAACATTTTTTACCACTTCTGTGTTGTGGGAGCCCATAAAACCCTCCCGCCGTATATGACTGACCACCCTATCAATAGGTATAAAGATGGTTACGGCCATGGAAGGAGCGTTATCATGGCTAGTCAGACTGTTAATCAGCCTGCAAATCCTTCGCAAAGGGAACAGCGCAAAGACACGAAAAGAAGAAGAAGACCACTTCTAAAATGGACAGTAATAACCAGAAGAAATGAAACGGGTTAGTAAAATGTTTGAAATTTAATTTTCAGGGGGGAAAGGTCAGGAAAGATATATAATAGGTTAATTTAGGTAAAATAGTAACATTAAAGAAAAAGGAGGATGGTAAATTAGAGAGAATGAAAATAAGAATTAGGAGCAGGAGTAGGCCATAAGGCACTTCGAGCCTGCTCCGCCATTCAATAAGATCATGGCTGTTCTTTTACCTCAACTCCACTTTCCCATCCTTTCTCCATATCCCTTGATTCCCCCAGAGTCCAAAAATCTATTTATCTCAGCCTTGAATATACTCAATGATTCAGCATCCGCAGCCCTTTGGGGTAGGGAATTCCAAAGATTCACAACCATCTCAGTCTTAAATGGCCGATCCCTTATCCTGAGACTATGCCCCCTAGTCCTAGACTCTCCAGCCAGGGGAAACAACTTCTCAGCATCTACCCTGTCAATTCACCTCAGAATCTTATATGTTTCAATGAGATCACCTCTCATTCTTCTAAACTCCAGAGAGTATAGGCCAAATCTACTCAATCTCTCCTCATAGGACAGCCCTCTCATCGCAGGAATCAATTTAGTAAACCTCCAAGGCAAGTATGTCCTTCCTCAGAAAGGAGATCAAAACTCTGGACAGTACTCCAGGTGCAGTCTCATCAAAACCCTGTACAATTGTAGCAAGACTTCCTTACTCTTGTACTCCAACTCCCTTGCAATAAAGGCCAACATGCCACTTGCCTTTCTAATTGCTTGCTGTACCTGCATGCTAACTCTCTGTGTTTCCTGTACGAGGACACCTTAATCTCTCTGAACACCAACATTTAATAGTTTCTCACCATTTAAAAAATATTCTATTTTTCTATTCTTCCTACCAAAATGAATGACCTCACATTTCCCCACATTATACTCCATATGCCACTTCATTGCCCACTATAATGGCGAAGCAATGATACAGTGGGCTTCACTAGAGAATAAATTCCTCTTTTTTGATGCCAAAGATCGAGGTACGGTTCATTC